>NC_058084.1:84162117-84323574 GCF_014858855.1 Bufo gargarizans
TTTTATCTGGGAAGCAGCAGGGATTTGCAGCAATATATATAAGGATCTGACATGTTATGAATAAATCATCAGATAGGTACTCCTCACCTTATTCCCCTGTTAAACATATTTTCATTTGCTATAGCTCTTGTTTTGTTGAAAGTACATTTCTTGCTGATACTTAAATGTTTTTATCCATATGAAAATATATTTACAGAAAACATATAAACTTATGCCAACAAAATTGGTGTAAATGCCATTTGCCAACTGCCGTTTTTACCCAGTTTTTACCCAGCTCCCGCCACTTTCCGAAAAGGAGACGTAGTGTGGACAGAGCTATTGCCCTGGCAGATTTATTATCTTTTACACCAGCTCTCTAGGTGCATGTGCAGTACCAAGAGGACTACTGCAAAGGGTTAATTATTGACAAGTTAAATGTTGTGATTTATTGTTGGAGCATTCACTTGTTTATGCTCTGTAATTGGCAGACTGTTTAGGCTACTAGGGTGATGGACTTAGTCCTAGTCTGAGAAGAGCTACAGAAAGGACGTGTATGAGAGAATTTCTGCATTAAGTCCTGAGAACCTCTGTCTCTGAGACTACAACTGCCAAAAGGACCAACTTTACTACCAGAATACCCCTGAAGGAAAAAAAATAAAAAATCATACTTTCTACAAGGTCCAGAACCATTCAGGCCATACAAGAGAACATCAGTAAGGTATTCGCTCATTTATGGCATAAGAGACTTTACTGCTGTGGAAAGGACTATTGTCTCCGGCACCTAACACAGTGGGCATCCGTATCTAAGATCTGCACCCCTCAGTCCGGGAAATTCAGAAGGGGTTAATAAGCACCTAATTGCATGACTGTGGTTATTTTGGAGAGACTGCAAAGTGTCCTTTAGAGAGTGAGTCTGAGAGTATTACCACCTCCATCATTGTTGTTGCCTATGCATCGCTATTAGGAGAAAGACTATACGTGATATACTCTGGAACCATGGCTTTTGCTGCACTTTGTACTACTACTTCTTCTATATTGTACTACATTAAAACAGGAATCAAACCATGAACAGTTGAAATACCATAGTGGGACCAAAAAAAAAAAAGTAAAAAAAAAAAATGTTTCCAAAAAGCAGGTCCAAGTCAGCACCACCCCATCTGACAGGAGGTCGGTGCGAAAGTCGCCTGTTTGGGCTTACTTCACCCTGGTAGCAGATGATATAACAATTGCCATCTGTCAGCTCTGCCATGCCAGGGTGAGGAGAAGGAGGTCTGTTGCACTCATGAGTAAACCACTGGCGGGAGTGGGAACAGATGAAGGGTGGTTGTAGCAGTGGTCATAGCAGCAGCACCACCAGCAGTGCGCAGGGGACAGCAGCTCCTGCCACTGTACTGCCACCCCAACCCCTTCCAACAATGCATACCCACTCTCCCGCTCCCTCTCCTAGAGGTACTGGTACCGGCAGCCAGACCTCTTCCTCCACTGCACCCTGTGATAGCCTCCACTGCCGATAGGCGCCAGCTGTCTTGCCGACGCATTTGAAACGCACCGCGCCCTACGCCCCCGGGGACCTGTCGCGTGGGTTCACTCAATGGGCTCCTTCAATCTTGTGGACAGAAATCCAATTCCGGAGCAGGCCCAACCCAGATGGCGTGTCCCCAGCCGCCATTTCTTTGCCAGGAACGGCATCCCTGCACTACACCAGCACATTGTGCAGAATGTATCACTGTCACTGGATCATGCTGTCAGCGACAGGGTGCATCTGACAATGGATGCATGGACCAGCAGACATGGGCAGGGACGATACATCAGTTTTACTGCTTGGGTGTCCCTCCGAGGTGCCGGGGAGGGATCATCACATGTGGCGGCATCTGAGTTTGTGGTGTCGCCCCGGGGTGTCCAGGGGAGAACTGCTACTCTCACTCAAGCCACTGTCTCCACCGCTGCTGAGCCCCCCAGCAAACATCCCCGTAGCTACGCAAGTGTGGGGCACATCCGCTGCCAGGCCATGCTCCAGCTTTTGAGCTTAGGGGAACAGAGACACTCTTGACCTCATGTTCTGGCCGCACTATAGGCTCTGTTCCAGAAGTGGCTGACACCCCAAAGGCTAGAGGCAGGTATGGTTGTCTGTGACAACGGCAGCAATCTCCTGGCCGCCCTCCATGCTGGCAGCATGGCACATGTCCTCAACTTTGTGGTACAGAAGTTCCTACGCACATACACAAGGTTGAGTGACATTGTGCAAAGGGTACGTAGGATTGCCAGCCACTTCCGACACTCCCCAACCACCACCGCGTCCCTGTCCAAACTGCAGCAGGACAACAGCCTGCCTCCTCAAAGGCTGATTGTGGACAGTGTGACGCAGTGGAACTCCACCCTCCACATGCTGGAGAGGTTGTGGGAGCAGCGACGGGTGGTCAAGGAATACCTGCTGGGCCAAGGCACTTCCGGGCCATCACACCCACTCCCCTACATCACCAATGCAGAGTAGGGGCAGATACACCAGGTCTGCCTTGGCCCCATTCGAGCAGGCAACAAAGATGGTCAGCGGGGAGCATGTCGGCCTCAATGACGTGCTCCCCATAGTGTTCCTGCTGGACAGGACACTAGATCGCCTGCTTGAGGCTGAGGAGAGTGCCTTGGTGGAGCAAGACAATGTAACACTGCTCCACCAAGACCAGGCCCAAGACGAGTAGGAGGAAGTATTTGTTGAGGGTTTTGCTGACTTACAGCAGTCTGGGCCTGGTCAGGAGGGAGAGCTGCTGCTGTGGGCACCGTTAGTCCGGGGGTGGGGCCGCTCCCATAGGGAGCAGCAGCAGCAGGAGGACCAAGAAGTTATGGTCCCGGGCAGCCAAGAAGAGTCACAGCGGGCTGTCCTCTTCCCCATGGCTGCCCACATGCTGCGATGCCTCAGGAGGGACTCTCGGATTAGGAAAATTAGGGAGAGGGATCAGTTTTGGTTGGCCACCCTTTTAGACCCCCAGCCAGCCGGAGGGATGCCCGCAGGCATAACCTGCGGGCCTGTCTAATCCTCTAGCTGGAGCAGGCAAACACTCAGCCTCACGCTCCAGTTGTCCCCGCCCATCTCACCCAGCAGGTGGCTGGCCCCAGCAGCTCCAGTCGAGCAGGTGATTTCATTGGTGAGATGAGGTTATTTTATTAGTCTGCGCGACCCAGTAGCAGAAGCAGCAGCAGCAGTCACCACCAGCAGCTGGCCTGCATGGTGGCAGACTACATGGGGTCCGTTGGTGCTTCCGACAGCATGAGCACCGACGACCCTATGGAGTACTGGGTTGCCAGGCTGGACACCTGCCGTGAGCTCACTCTGCTGGATGACAGTGATGTCTGGCCTGTGTTCTGTGACACTACCCAACGTGTGTAGTCAAGCATCGCAGCTAAAGGCTTATTCAGCAGCCTGACCTGTGATCGATAATCCAGGCTGCCACTGGAGACAGCCGCCAAGGACCCCGATAGCAGCCATGGAACATTACTGAGTCATCACCAAGGTGAGGGGAAGTGATCACGGCGGCAGAGCCGGGGACACTTCCAGACCCGTGTTGAGGCAAGCTGGCTTCTGTGCTCAGACAGGCAGAGGACGGCTGAGTGCTGCCGATAGCTGGGACACTGCGTTTGTGCAGGCGCCAACCGTGTATGGGTTGGGAGAGCGGCGGTACCCATACCTCCTCGCAGACAAAAGGAGGATGAGAGAGCCGCTGCTAAACCTCGACACTCCTACTGCCTTCTGGCTTGGAGGAATCAGCACATGGTGAGACAGACTGTGTTACCGCAGTGCTCTTCTCCAGACTCGAAGTGCTCGATATGGAATCTCAGAGCAGACTGGTGCAAGCGTCATGTGTAGCTAATGTCGTGCCAATTTATTGTGGGGTTTAAAAAAGTAAAATACAATTTAAAAACTATTTTGGCAAATGAAAATATATTTTTTTGTCGGCATGGGAGCACATTCCTGCTGCAAATAACCTGCTGCTGTTTTCAGAGGTCTCTAAGTTTATTCTTGTTGTTTCCCAGGTCTGGTGGGGGCCCATTTCTGGGAACACATTCCAGCTTGCAAACAAGGAACCTGCTGCTGTTTTCAGAGGTCTCTAAGTTTATTCTTGTTGTTGCCCATGTCTGGTGGGGCCCATTCCTGGGAACACATTTCCGCTGCAAACAAAGAACCTGCTGCTGTCTGTTCCTGCTGAGTTAGGGACAGCTATGTCTATGCCTTAGACTACAACGTTAACATTTCCCTGCTGCTGTCTGTTCTGGTTCCGCAGAGTTAGGCCCAGCTATGTGTACTCCTCCTGACACTACAACGTTAGCATTTTCCATCTGCTGCTATCTTTCCTTATATTACAGAGTTAGGCCCAGCTATGTGTATGCCGTATAATACAGCGTTACCATTTAATAGCTGCCACTGTCTGTCCTGATACAGTTAGGCACAGTTATGTGTATGCCCTATATTACAGCGTTATCATTTCACGGCTGCTGTCTGTTTTTTTTCATGCTGAGCTAGGCACAGCTATGTGTATGCCCTATACTACAATGTTATCATTTCACTGCTGCTCTCTGTTTTGTTCATGCAGAGTTAGGCAAAGCTCTGTGTATGCTTTACACTACAGCGTTAACATTGACCTGCTGCAGTCTGACCTGCTCCTTCTGAGTTTGGTCTAGCATGGTGAAGGCCTTAATCTATACCCTTTAAAATTATCTGCTGCTGCTGTTTCCCCAGATCCTGCTGAGGACTAACAGCATGGAACACTTATTTGCCCTTGGATTTATTCAACTATCGATTATTAGAATATGTGTTATGTTCATCATAGTTTGTCAACGTGTGTATATATATATATAAATATATATATATATATTAAGATTAATTTGAATAAAATATAATCATGCTCGATTACGCTTCATTCACCAAAAATTTATTTTTTTAATTTATTTTATATGTTATAATTTTGCTTTACTTGGGTTTTGGGCGGCCCTATTTATGGTTCTTACTAAAATTAGATGGGGACCACATGTGGGCTCCCCTTCTTAAAAGGTCTTGTGCAGTTAACATTGTACAGGACTGATTGAGGACCCTAATTTAATTTTATTATTTTATTATTTTATGGTTTGTTTTAATCAGGATATAGGTACAAACATGGTGTTGTCTGACTTCCATGTTGACCTCTCCACATGGTTGGCTGTGACTGGCGTTATACTCATCCGTGTGGTAATCCTGTTTTGGGAATAGAGCGTTATTGCCACATGTACAGTACAGACCAAAAGTTTGGACACACCTTCTCATTCAAAGAGTTTTCTTTATTTTCATGACTATGAAAATTGTAGATTCACACTGAAGGCATCAAAACTATGAATTAACACATGTGGAATTATATACATAACAAAAAAGTGTGAAACAACTGAATGTCATATTCTAGGTTCTTCAAAGTAGCCACCTTTTGCTTTGATTACTGCTTTGCACACTCTTGGCATTTTCTTGATGAGCTTCAAGAGGTAGTCACCTGAAATGGTTTTCACTTCACAGGTGTGCCCTGTCAGGTTTAATAAGTGGGATTTCTTGCCTTATAATTGGGGTTGGGACCATCAGTTGCGTTGTGGAGAAGACTGTTAGAATTTGTATTATGGCAAGAAAAATTTAAGAAATGAAGGTCAGTCAGTCCGAAAAATTGGGAAAACTTTGAAAGTGTCCCCAAGTGCAGTCACAAAAACCATCAAGCACTACAAAGAAACTGGCTCACATGCGGACTGCCCCAGGAAAGGAAGACCAAGAGTCACCTCTGCTGCGGAGGATAAGTTCATCCGAGTCACCAGCCTCAGAAATCACAGGTTAACAGCAGCTCAGATTAGAGACCAGGTCAATGCCACCCAGAGTTCTAGCAGCAGACACATCTCTAGAACAACTGTTAAGAGACTGTGTGAATCTGGCCTTCATGGTAGAATATCTGCTAGGAAACCACTGCTAAGGACAGGCAACAAGCAGAAGAGACTTGTTTGGGCTAAAGAACACAAGGAATGGACATTAGACCAGTGGAAATCTGTGCTTTGGTCTGATGAGTCCAAATTTGAGATCTTTGGTTCCAACCACCGTGTCTTTGTGCGACGCAGAAAAGGTGAACGGATGGACTCTACATGCCTGGTTCCCACCGTGAAGCATGGAGGAGGAGGTGTGATGGTGTGGGGGTGCTTTGCTGGTGACACTGTTGGGGATGTATTCAAAATTGAAGGCATACTGAACCAGCATGGCTATCACAGCATCTTGCAGCGGCATGCTATTCCATCCGGTTTGCTTTTAGTTGGACCATCATTTATTTTTCAACAGGACAATGACCCCAAACACACCTCCAGGCTGTGTAAGGGCTATTTGACCATGAAGGAGAGTGATGGGGTGCTGCGCCAGATGACCTGGCCTCCACAGTCACCGGACCTGAACCTAATCGAGATGGTTTGGGGGTGAGCTGGACCGCAGAGTGAAGGCAAAAGGGCCAACAAGTGCTAAGCATCTCTGGGAACTCCTTCAAGACTGTTGGAAGACCATTTCAGGTGACTACCTCTTGAAGCTCATCAAGAGAATGCCAAGAGTGTGCAAAGCAGTAATCAAAGCAAAAGGTAGCTACTTTGAAGAACCTAGAATATGACATATTTTCAGTTGTTTCACACTTTTGTTATGTATATAATTCCACATGTGTTAATTCATAGTTTTGATGCCTTCAGTGTGAATCTACAATTTTCATAGTCATGAAAATAAAGAAAACTCTTTGAATGAGTAAGGTGTGTCCAAACTTTTGGTCTGTACTGTATATATATATATATATATATATATATATATATATATATATAGTAGATAAATTCCGGCAGCACTCGCTTTTGTAGTTAATCAGGTGCACGCGTCTCGCCCTTGACATCAGGCATGTATATCCATGAAAAATCAACGCAGCACTCTTGTTGTAAAAAAACGCAGTGTCTTTATTCACACATGTCACGAAATAGGCAACGTTTCAATCCCCTACCGGGATCCTTCTCAAGCGCACTTGGCTTGAGAAGGATCCCGGTAGGGGATTGAAACGTTGCCTATTTCGTGACATGTGTGAATAAAGACACTGCGGTTTTTTTTTACAACAAGAGTGCTGCGTTGATTTTTCATGGATATACATATATATATATATAGATATAGAGAGAGAGAGAGAGAGAGATATGTATGGCCCAGTTATTACATGCATCTGTATATATACTTATAAACATGGCCCAATAATGTCCCCCAATCGCTGGTGCCCCCCCCCCCCAGTGCGCCTGCAGGAGGGAAATGTCGATAACTGGACAATTATGTCCAGTTTCGGTAATTTCAAAGGACAGAATCAGTAGAGATCCTCTCCCCTTTGATAAAACATCTCCGGTAGTGCCAAAGGACAAAGGGAATAAAGGGCTCCGCCTATACTTGTATGCCGCAGACCCCCGGCACTGTAATTACGGTGCCGGGACGCGCGGGCTGGCGCCGTGAAGTCATATCACCGCGCCAGTCCATGTGTACTTGGCTGCAGGTGTGTGCGCACGCCTGCAGTGCAGGAGGCGCAGGAGCAAGCGCCATGGGGTTTAAATTGTCCGGCGGCGCTGCGCTCAATAGAAAAAAAAAGGAAGGGAGAGGAAAGAATCATCCCCAGGACGACGAGCAACCCCTGGAGACAAGCATTAATGGCTGAGTAACCCTTCCTCTATACCACCACCGAGCATTGACCCCTACATTTCCCTGATATTAACCCCTGAACCACCAATGCAGAATATTAACCCTCTGCTTGCCACTAACAAAACAGTTAACCCTTTTCCTGCCACCAATCCCTGACCCTACAATATGTTGATATCCCACTGATCATTAACCCCTTCAATATTTCCCCCTAAATTCCCACTGCCACTAATAACCACTTACACTCTGCCCTGCTATATTAACCCCTACATTTCCCTGATCTGCTTACCGTTCCCTATACCACCAATGATCAATATTGACCCCTACAATATTATAACCCTTTTCCTGCCACCAATCATTAACTCCTGCTATTCACCCCTACATTCCCACTGCCACCAATATTCCCCTGCTATTAACCCTGCAATTCCTGCAAATTAACCCCTGCATTCCCAGCAGCCCCAGTATTACTTTGTTAACCCCTGCAATATACCCTGCCTATATCCCTGGCCTGCATATATTAACCCTTGCAGTGCCACCATAACCCCTGATTGCATTTAACCCCTTGTTGTTATCCCGTAGGGACAGTGTGCAGCCATGTGTGTATGTAAGTGTGATATTTAGATAATTTGTGGGGTGGAATTGTAATTGTGTATTGTAATTGTGGCATTGTAATTGTGTTGTGTTAGCGCAGTTTAGGTGTATTGTGTGTTTACTGTATTGCGGTGTATGTCTTTATGTATATATATTCATAACCATTGATATAAATATATATAGTAATATTAATAAACTGTAGACTTGTGACTGTTAATAAATTCCTTTATTGTTCAAAACACAGTTTATGGTCATTTGTAGTCGCCGCCGTAACATAGCGCACGTAGTTAAAGAGGTAAAGCAACAAGGAAGTTAGGTAGTATTTGAAGTATAAATAGGCAAAGTTATCAATAGGATTCTTCTTCACCTCATTAATTATTGATATTAACCCAAAATATTAATTAATATCCCCTTTAACAATATGTAATTAGTGTTCTTCTTCTATTAGAATTACAAGACTTTAGCAGAGATTGCTTCTCTCCAAGTGGTACTTAAATGACCAGCAACTATTCTGGTGTTGTTGGTTTTTTTCAGCTGGATGATGGACTTTTATTTGCACGTCATTCTTTTAATGCCATCAATAATACTTTCATTTCTGTCTCTGTTCTTTCAGAAACACAAATCTAAGTTATTTCTGAGATTTCTTTTGAAAGCAAATGGCCACTGCCTGGCACGGGTAATTAACCGATAGTCGGCCACGGCCCTTCCACCCCCTTGGGAGCATCCCATTCCCCCTCCCCTTGGGTATTGTAGCTATAAATCCAAAAACCTAATATGTATCCTAACTCCCTACTGGAAGGTCATAGGGAGGAGGTTCTGGTGCCAATGGATCTGGCCGGGTCCCTGGTACACTTCGAGACTAAACACAGAGTTGCTGCTTGGCTTCCACTAGGCGTTCTCCATATCTCCCCTTCCATGAATCCTATAAATGAGCGGAGTCCAGGGGAACATCCGGCTCGGTCCCAGGGTCTCAAAGATGTAAATGGTGTAAGGCTAAGATGTGCAGTAATTTCATAATTTCTTATGAATTCCCAGTTCCATGATATCTGGGGGAATTTTTTGTTGCAGTTGACCAGCTCAGCACCCCTGCATGGGGGTCGTCCTGTCAGAAGAGTTTGCTTCCAGTCTGGCTGCTAGAGGGTGAAATGTTACCACTTTGAGGCCGGGCCACCTGTACAGCCTGTTTCCTATGCCAAATGCCCATCTTCTCTGACAGCAAATGGGTAGGAATGAAATTATGTCTACTCATATTCCTCATAGATACTGTTATCCAAATCTTTTTAGCTTGACTCTGAACAGTAATACTCAAGCAGATCTTGTTAGAGTGTAAAAAAAACTAATGTTCATTAGTAGAGGCATGGACAGATTGAGAACTTAAAGTGGCCCTGGAAAAAAACCTAAAAGTGGCCCTGGAAAAAAACCTAAAAGTGGCCCCATGTTTTAGATGGGTCCAAAGTGACAGAAGGCAGAACCAATATAGGTAGGCAGGGCCAGCAGTACTGCAGTACAGCACAGAATACTGTCTCAGCAGAATCAAATGCACAGTGTGGTGCCAAGTGCTGCCGCAGCATTCAGTTCTGTCTTGAGGACGACAATCCAGTTGAATGCAGGAGGGCACTTTCTTCTGCCAGCCAGGCTCATAAGTACCAGACGCTCCTAGCATCAAATAATGCTGACAGCACCCAACCAGAGGTCATGATGAGGGTTTGGGCACCCCCCAGGGCATTGGCCCACCTGGAAATTTCCCTGTAGGGTCTATGGCCAGTCCGCCCCTGGTGTATGTTTAAATGCATGTGCAATGTCCCAATAGAACACTGCTAAAAACGAATTTGGTGTTGAAAGATTAAATGCTTTGTGTTATGCTCTGTATGTGCTTCAATTACTACGCTTTCCCTTTAAGTGCAAGGATAAGGTGTGTTATACAACAACTCTCTACTACTAATGTCCTTTAGGACTACTTAACACCTATTGATCCTGCACCTACCAAAATCCTAAGACTTAACTTTTATTGCTTATAAATAGTAAAATTTATAGAAGTGCACCGACATACAGTTAGTGATTTAAAATTCCCAGTATCACTGGCCTTTATATGTCACTTAAGGCATGTTGTCAGTATAGTCATCTGACTACATATGCCTGCTACTGAATTAGATCACACTATTGCCGTGACAGGCTGCGCGCTTGCCTGTGTATTTTTTATCGGCACTGTGTCTTATATTGCTTCTATGTACATAGGCCACAGTGATTACAGTTTAAAATTCGAGCCTCACGCTGCCCCCCCCGACATGTTTCGCCGTATCACGGCGTCCTCAGGGGTTAGGGCACGGCGTCCTCAGGGGTCACTAACTGTATGTCGGTGCACTTCTATAAATTTTACTATTTATAAGCAATAAAAGTTAAGTCTTAGGATTTTGGTAGGTGCAGGATCAATAGGTGTTAAGTAGTCCTAAAGGACATGCTCTGTATGTGATCCCAAATGCTGTGTAGGTAGAACCATTTCGTTATCATGCCCTAAATCAGGAGAGGGAGGTGTGTGCAGTACCCCAGCACAGGGGGTTTCTGCAAATAGGTTTGTTCTTAAATGTTATGCAATGCATTATATTTCAATGTTATGTACACCCAGCATGGCCTGATATGGTTGGTAGGGACAGGGTTATTCACTCTGTTCTACTCCTCTCAGGAGAGACGGGAGTGAGATGTTCCTACTTAATGACTAGGGTAAGAGTAGACAAATATGTGAGGAGGGAGGAAGCAAGTCCATGTGCTCCTTTTCCTTAGGCCTCGGGATCCAGAGACTAACTGATCCCTGTAAAAGTTACTACTTCTGCCACAGCAAGAGAGAGAAAGAAAGAAGAACTTAGAATCCATATGGCAATCATAAGAGTCAGCAAGGTAACCTGTGACTACAGCTAACCACACTTTGCTGCTTGTGAGGGATTACAGTTGAGACACCATCACACTTAACCAAGTTATGGCCAGATGTGCCTCTGAAGACTTGCTACAGCTATAATTTCCAGATGAATTACCAGCCAGAGATACTAATGAGAGAGGCTGCAGCAAGATAGCATACCAACCACAGGCATGTAATGAGGTTCTTGTTAAACTGTTATTCCAGTTGTTGCAACGTATACCCTATCCACAGAATAGGGGATAACTATTAGATTGGTGGAGGTCCTACTGCTAGGACCCCCACTGATCACGATAATGAAGGGCCAGTACCTTCTGCAGGCCCCTAGAAAAAAAACTGAGCGGCTGGTCACACATCACGTGGCCACTCCATTAATTTCTATCGACGTTCCACAGATAGAAGAGCACTGTACTCGGCTATCTCCAGAATTCCCATAGAAATGAATGAAGCAGCCATGCACATGTGCGACCAGCCACTCTGTTCTTTTCTGTATGGGGCCCCCATTCTTATGATATGTTGGGGTCCCCGATCTAATACTGTAGTTATCCCCTACACCGCTTATCAACCTAATAGATAGTTGGAGACATTACTATGAAAGGCTGGGCCCCACAGCAAGTTTTTGAATGGGCCCCTCTTCCATGAACATGAGTATTATGGGTAAACTGGGCTTTTTGGCATTCTTATACATCAATAGAAAACTGGGAAATGTGACAAAATATAGAATAAGCAATACTCGTCTATTACATCCCCTGCTGCTCCAGAGCTGACATTCCACGGATCAGAGAAGCCAATCACTGGCCTGAGTGGTGATACATGTATGGCACAATTTATTTTATTTCATCACGTTTCCTACTTTTAGGGCTTATTCAGACAGCTGTTTTTGTATCTCCTGCCGTGCCTCCGCAAACCACAGATGATAAAAAAGTGCGCAGCTCTGTGTATATCAGTGCGCAGTCCAAGGAAATCTAGGACTGCACATTGACATAGTTAATTCTGGTCTGCAAAAATAGACCAGAACAGCACATGCTCCAATTTTCCAGTATCCACAATCAACTTTAATAAAACCTAAAATGTTCTAAAATGTATTTTTCTAACATACGTCTGTCGTGCATTGCAATCCGCCTACTATGTATGGGAGTACGGATTCCACTGTGGTTAGTGAGCAACGTACAGGCAGGAGCAAACCTCAGCTCTGCTAATGTCTGACATAGACGTGCTATGCAGAGCTCCTGCCTGCGCTCGCTCGGCTCTGATAAAAGCTTGCACTAATGTGGTATGGAAGGCTTTTAACAGAATGGAGTGACCGTAGGCAGATGCTCTGCATACAGAGTGTACGAGCCGCAAAGCACACTACGTTCTTCAGGTGCCTATTTCGCATAGAAAATGTAAAAAAAAAAAAAGTATATTAGAAAAATCAATTTTAAGACATTTAGAATAGGTTTTAATAAAGCTGATTCCAAAGTTTAGTCACTAAGGGGAACATTTATCAAATCAGATACATCCGCTTTGTGAGAGATAGTGACCCCCAAATCCTGACTTAGGCCTCTCACCTAGTTAAGCCAGTACTCTCTGCTCTGCACTGATAAGGAGCAATCACCCCAAAACAGCTGTCTGCAGAGGAGATGCTGGCTTATTTAAGATCAGTCATGTCTCAAGGCCTATTTAAAGGGTTGAACATTGACTTATAGGATAGCTGCCTTACATCTGGTGGCATCAGAGACAGAGCTTGTTAAGAGCTCATTTGCATCCCTTTCTTCCCAGAATTCCAGAGGAACATGTATGGCCTATAAGTCTCTCTCCCCAATGAGAGATAGTACCCCCCAAACTGTGGTCTAAAAAAGTCATGGCCGCTACGACATTTGGTTAAATTTTGGACATTTTGTGATCCTCTCCACTTTTCACAGTGGTTTAAGAGCTAAAAGTGAGATAAGACCTGGATCATGGCTCATTTACTATGCGCTACTTTTATACACTTAATTTTTTATTCGAAATCGCTGGGGCACTTTTTTTTTTTTACTGTAAAGTTATATATTTTTTTTTTTATAAAACACTTTTTTTATTTTTTTACTGCTTTTTCACTTTTTTTTTTTGTCCCAGTACAGAGACATCAACACTTCAGGTTCTGATCTCTGTTTCAATGTAGTACAATACATGCTGTATTGTACTATACTGAAACTGGTCACAGCCTGGGTCTGCATGGCTTTTGAGAGGCCTGGGGTTGCCTGTTACTGCAGCAGCACAGGGGCCGATGGAGAGGCAAATCCCTCTGTGAATCTCGTATATACTGCGGCCAGCGTTTATCGCGGCATATAAGCAGTTTATCCACCGATGCCGCCCCTGCACTGATCAAGCATGCACAGCTCCAGTGCCCACACGATCAGCATAAAATACTAGTACGTCAAAGGTCCAGAAGTCACTTGCGCCCATGACGTACCAGAGGGTCACTTTAAGATAACTATTTTCAAAAAACGGTTGCCTTTTTTCAGGGGTGCAATTCTTAAAGAACTAGTGAAGATTTCCATACGTGGTCTAGGAGTCATTGTTGCACTGTACCTATAAGAGGTCCATGTTTTCATTAAATGCACTGAACGTTCGTCTCGTCTGAAGGCTGTTATCACTGAGTGCTGCCTGACATTACAAAGACATGCTTGATAAAAGCTTTAAAGGCCAGTCAATGGTCCACATGATGAGCAACTTGAAATATAAGGTCAATTTATGACCGTTCTTTAGGAATATAATGTGAACGTATTTTGGCGTTCCTTTCATTGCAGAGCATTAAGCAGTAAATAGCTTGTCCTGTAGCCACGTAATGAAATGAAACTACTGCAGTTTTTCACCTTGCCCGTTTTCAGTGCAATTATTTTGTACCTTCAAGCCATTTTAACATTTTTAGAAAAGAATGAGAAATGTCCAACTTTTATCTATGCTGGAGACCCTAAGAAGATCTGGATGACACAGTTAATTTCAATGTATTGTATTATCTTCTACTTTTTGGAGGAAACAAGTGCTCACATTTTATAAATCATGGATAAATGTACATCTCCAGTACAACCCCACCTGACATGTCGAGTCTCTTGTATCGCTGTCACAGTAACTACAGCAACTGCTCAGAAAATTGCCAGGGATGTCTCAGTGTCCAGTGGTTTTCTAGCAGAAAGCTTTCAATCTTAGAAGAATAAGAGGGAAATTAAAGTCAAAGAGTAGTTAACTAGAACAATTTGGTACAGGATAGAAGTGGAGCGACATTCTTATATTCTACACTGTCCAAATTCTTTTGGTTAGTATTAGTGCAAGAAAGAAGAATATATATACAGTATATATATATAATATATATTTATATATATATATGTACAGTATGTGTGGGGTTTCGCTCTGGTAGATAGGGTAAGTGGACACAGTACAGATGCAAAATACAAGTTCTTAACCCAAAACGTCAGTGTTTATTCACAGTTGAGGCAATTGCACAAAACAGCACGTAACTTTGCAGTCTGGGTGTTAATTCACACACAATGGAAGGTTCATATAACACAAGTCACCTTGCTGGCAGTTCTGCCTCCAGTAGTCCACAGCAGGCTTTAGGGGGCCTGTTTCCCCAGCGTGCGGCTCTCAGTCACCAGGCGGAACTTTCTCCCCAACATATAGTAGCGGAGAGACTAGAGTGCCTACTTGGTAGCCAGGCACGCTCTCTCCACTATACTGTACCTGGTTTCGGCTGGGGTGAGCTTGCGGCTTAGGAAGACAATGGGATGCTCTTCCCCATTGATTTCCTGAGACAATACAGCACCGAGGCCTACTTCGGAGGCATCCGTTTGTACCACGAACTCCCTCTTGAAGTCGGGCGTCACCAAAACCGGTGACCCACACAGGGCCGACTTCAAAGCGGCAAAACCCTCTTCCGCCCGATCATCCCAGCGAACCATCACTGATTTTCGTCAATGCAATAGCCCTGTCAAGGGCACAGCTAGAGTAGCAAAGTGGGGAACAAACCTCATGTAATAGTCAACCATTCCCAGGAATGACTTTATTTGCCTAGTGGTGACAAGTCGGGGCCAATTCCGTATCGGCTCTATTTTGTTAACTTGGAGTTTTATGACTCTGCGCCCAATGAAATACCCCAGGTACTTAGTCTCTTCTAACCCTATCGCACTTTTTTTTAGGTTAGCGGTTAGGCCAGCTTACCGAAGGGAGTCCACTACAGCCTGCACTTTGGGTAGGTGACTTTCTCAGTCGGTACTGTGGATGACAATATCGTCCAGGATGCCGAAGCGTACCGACAATGTGGATGAAGCACAATGTCCATTAGTCGCTGAAAAGTGGAGGGGGCGCCATGTAGACCAAAGGGTAAGACCTTATATTGATACAGCCCCTCAGGCGTGATGAAGGCAGTTTTCTTTTTGGCAGGCACCTGCCAGTACCCTTTTGTGAGGTCCAAAACAGTAAAATACCAGGCTTGTCCTAACCTCTTGATGAGTCGGGGCATAGGATACGCATTGAATTTGGAAACCTCATTAAGTTTTCGAAAGTCGTTACAAAACCGCAAAGTCCTTTTTCAACATATCTTTTAAATGTTTGGTTAAACCGTTCTACCAGACCGTCCGTTTGCGGATGGTAAACGGACGTCCGTAGTTGGTTTATGTGCAGCAACTTACAGAGTTCCCTCATCACCTTGGACATAAAAGGGGTCGCTTGCTCGGTCAGAACCTCTTTAGGTAGTCCTACTCGGGAAAACATCTCCATTAACTTCTAAGCTATGAGTTTGGCATAGGTATGTCGTAGTGGCATCGCCTCCGGGTACCGAGTGGCGTAGTCTAGAATGACTAAGATGTGTTGATGCCCTCTGGTGGACTTCGATACTGGGGCTATGAGGTCCATAGCTATGAGGTCAAACGGTACTTCGATAATCAGGAGAGGTACTAGGGGACTACGGAAATGTGGCTGTGGCTAGTTATCTGGCAGGTCGGGCAAGACTTACAAAACTCTTCCACTCTTTGAATATGCTGAGCCAGAAAACCGCTGTAGAATACGATCCTGAGTTTTCTGCAGCCCCAGGTGACCCCCAAGAACGTGTTGGTGGGCTAGATCTAACACAAGGTTGTGACAAGCCTTGGGGACCACCAACTGTTCAATAGGCTCACCCCATAGTTGGTTTACCTAATACAACATATCCTGATGAACCACAAAACAGGGAAACACTGACTCTGCCCCAGGTTTTTGTGGTTCACCATCTACTAATAACACATTTTCCCCGGCGCGGGATAGGGTTGGGTCCCGACGTTGGGCGGTACCAAAATGATCCCGAGACATTGAGGTCTGCCAATTCAGGACCCGGCAGCAGGTCCTGACGTGTCCCACTATCACACTTAGCGGGGTTGTCTCCCCCTCTTCCACCGAAGTGGCGGTCACTCCTACCGCTGGCCCTTTGGTCTCAGGTTCCCAGGGTTCTGGTCTCCCCCTGAGCCGGGACACTCTGCTAGGGTTAACCCTGTCTCATGGGTATTAGTCACTCTCATAGCAGGCCACAGTGCCGGGAAGCCTCTCTCTATTATAAGTTCGTAGTGTAAAATTGGGGCAACTGCCACTTTATGAATACATCTGCCAGCCCCTGTGGTTAGAGACACCAGGGCGGTGGGATAGTCTTTTAAGTCTCCATGGATGCACATGACCCCGTCTTTCTGGCCAGTATTCTCAGCGGACCGTACCAGGGGAGCCTTTACTAGGGACACCAGACTCCCTGAGTTCAGCAGAGCCTCCACTGGAGTGTCTCCTACCTCCACCCGACACAGGTGGTTTAGAGTTTTTGGAGTACCTGCTGTACACAGCTTCCTGGCATATAGCGACTGACGATGGCCATAGTTAATAACCATGGGTTCCACCTGATGGGGACAGTCAGCTCTTACATGGCCCGGCTCCTGACACCGCCAGCAGACTATCAGAGCCAGGTCCGTAGATGGTACACCCCGGGTGGGTTTGGTTGGTATAAGTCGCTGGGTCTTGCCGGGTCTGGGATGGATATTTACGGGGGATCACTGTCCCCCTCCCAAAAGAAGCCCCCGTAAGATTCTTAGTAGCCTTGTAGCGCTCCACCATTTCTAGGGGTGTTGCCAGGAGACACCTGGCCGATCCAGTGCTGGGGAGGAGGTGGCAGAGCCCTCCAGAACATATCAGCCAATAGTCTATCCAGCATAGCCGTGGGACTCAGGCTGTAGCCACTTTTGCAAGAGCTGGAGTAAGTCATAATACTGGGTCCTCGCAGGCTCAGCCGGCTTAAACCCCCACTGATGTACCCGCTGGGCCTGGACCAACACATTCACCCCCAGTCTTGCCAAAATCTCACCCTTTACTTTTTGGCAGTCGGCCGTCTGGCAAGTCGAAATACACCCGCTGGGAATCGGATGCCAGGAACGGAGCGACGACCTCAGCCCACTGGTCACGGGATAGCTTTTTCCTGATGGTCACTTTCTCCTACATCGCCAGGTAGATTTCGATGTTGTCTGCGGAAGTCATCTGAGGAATCGCTTTACGGAGTGCTTTTCCGGGCATCGTGGACACTCTGGGTTGCTCCGCAGATGCCAAAAACAGAGACATCTCTGCTGAACCCAGCTGCCAGGTGCTGCCAAAACCCGGACCGGCCCTTAAACTCCGGTCGGGTATTTGACCCCACCTGGCTGGAAACCAGCACAGCCGCACATGCTGGGAGGAAAATACCTGCCTTGCCAGACACAACCCCCACTGTGTCACAATATATATATATATATATATATATATATATTGTGGGGATTTGCTCTGGTAGACAGGCTTGCGGACGCAGTACAGAGGCAATGACAACGTCTTTAACTTAACTAGTGCACTGTTTTATTCACACAGACGTAAAGTGACAAAATTATAATTTCAAGAAAAACCTTGAGTCTGGTGTTAGTTCACACCAGACTGCAGCACATAAGTCCATAAACAATGTAGCAGGCTTAGTCCATGTGTTTCTGTCCATAAACAATGTAGCAGGCTTAGTCCATGTGCTTCTGTCCATAAACAATGTAGCAGGCTTAGTCCAGGCCCAAACCCTCACGCTCCAACACCCAGACTGCCAGCACTCCACTAGCAGATGGAGGATAATCCACACCACCTGAACATGCTGGCTGGGTTTTTATATTCCAGCCAAAACCCGGCCTGGAACCGTGGGGAACAGCCACCCACCCTGCTCTTTGGCTGCTCCCAATAAGAACCGGCCCGGATTGGCTTTACAGCCACACTAACAGCTGAAGTGTCAGACTGCACTACAGAACTGACACTTCAGGAAAAAAATCCGGTTCTTACCTCACCGAGGCCAGGAACCTCGGTGACACGTATCTTCCGTCAATGACGGCTCCTTGTTCCTTCTTACATACCTCCCCCCTTTGTTCAACCCTGAGGGGGTGAACACTTGCCAGACAGTGTACGCGGGACAGGGCATCCGCGTTTCCTTGTAACCTGCCTGCCCTGTGTTCCACGGAAAACTTAAAATTTTGCAAAGATAAGAACCACCTGGTGACCCGAGCATTCCTCTCTTTGGCCTGGCTCATCCATTTCAGGGGGGAGTGGTCGGTCACCAGACGGAACCTTCTCCCCAAAAGGTAGTAGCGGAGAGACTCGAGTGCCCACTTGATGGCCAGGCACTCTCTCTCCACTATACTGTACCTAGTCTCGGCTGGGGTGAGCTTCCGGCTGAGGAAGACAACGGGATGCTCCTCCCCGTCAATATCTTGAGATAGTACAGCACCGAGACCTACCTCAGAGGCATCGGTCTGCACTATAAACTCCCTTTTGAAGTCGGGTGTCACCAAAACCGGGGACCCACACAGGGCCGACTTCAAAGCGGAGAAAGCCTTTTCCGCCTGCTCATTCCAGTGGACCGTCACTGACTTGCGTCCCTTCAAAAGGCCTGTCAATGGTGCGGCGACTGTAGCAAAATTGGGGACAAACCTCATATAGTACCCCACCATACCCAGGAACGACTTTACTTGCCGAGTAGTGACAGGTCGGGGCCAATTCCTAATTGCCTCACTTTTGTTCACCTGAGGTTTGATCACTCCGCGCCCAATGACATACCCCAGGTACTTGGTCTCTTCTAACCCTATCGAGCACTTTTTTGGGTTAGCAGTTAAGCCAGCCTTCCTAAGGGAGTCCACTACAGCCTGGACTTTAGGCAAGTGACTTTCCCAGTCGGTGCTATGGACAACGATATCGTCCAGGTACGCCGAAGCGTACCGACGATGTGGACGGAGTACATTGTCCATTAACCTTTGAAACGTGGCGGGAGCGCCATGTAGACCAAAGGGTAATACCTTGTACTGATACAGCCCCTCTGGCGTGACGAAAGCCGTTTTTTCTTTGGCAGCCTCCGTCAAGGGTACCTGCCAGTACCCTTTGGTGAGGTCCAACACAGAAAAATACCGGGCTTGGCCCAACTTTTCAATAAGCTCATCCACTCGGGGCATGGGATACGCGTCAAACTTGGACACCTCATTAAGTTTGCGGAAGTCATTACAGAACCGCAACGTCCCGTCTGGCTTGGGTATTAATACTATCGGACTGGCCCACTCACTTTTTGACTCCTCGATGACACCCAGCTGGAGCATTAGCTGAACTTCCTCCGTGATGGCTTGTCGCCGAGCCTCGGGTACCCGGTACGGTTTTAACCGGACTTTCGCCTGAGGCTCAGTGACAATGTCATGCCGGATTACGGACGTGCGTCCAGGGAGGTCTGAGAACACATCCGTATTCCGACTAATGAATTCCCTGGCTTCCTGAGCCTGTTTAGAGGAGAGGCTGTCAGCAATTTTCACTGTGACAGCCGCTTCCCCTGCTTCAGACTGAGGGGCCGAAACCTCTTCCCCTAGGAACCCTGGTCGTGGGCTGTCTTCCGTACAGGTTTCCCTTTCCTTCCACGGCTTGAGCAGATTCACATGGTACACCTGCTCTGGCTTTCGCCTCCCTGGCTGGTGTACTTTGTAATCTACCGGTCCAATTTTTTCTAGTACCTCGTAGGGCCCCTGCCACCTAGCTAGGAACTTACTATCAACAGTCGGTACCAGAACCAACACCCGATCACCCAGGTTAAAGTTTCGGACCCGAGCCTGCCGATTATAGACCCTACTCTGGGCTCGCTGCGCTGCCTCCATATGCTCCCTAACCAGAGGTAACACTGTTTCCATCCGTCCCTGCATCTGGGTGACATACTCAACTACACTTTTGTGCGGTGTGGTTTGTTGTTCCCACGCCTCTTTGGCGACGTCCAATAAACCACGAGGGTGTCTGCCGTATAGCAGTTCGAAGGGCGAGAACCCGGTAGAGGCCTGGGGCACTTCTCGCACTGCGAACATGAGATAGGGCAGAAGAAGGTCCCAGTCCTTCCCATCCTTAAACACCGCTCTTTTCAACATATTTTTTAGCGTCTGGTTAAACCTCTCTACCAGGCCATCCGTTTGCGGATGATATACGGATGTCCGTAACTGTTTTATTTGGAGCAACTTACAGAGTTCCCTCATGACCTTGGACATAAATGGGGTCCCTTGGTCAGTTAGAACCTCCTTAGGCAGACCCACTCTAGAAAACATTTCCATTAACTCCTTAGCTATGAGTTTGGCTGACGTATGACGCAGGGGCACCGCCTCCGGATACCGCGTGGCATAGTCGAGGATGACCAGGATGTGCTGGTGCCCTCTAGCTGACTTCGGTACTGGGCCTATGAGATCCATAGCGATCCGCTCGAAGGGAACCTCAATAATCGGGAGAGGGACCAGAGGACTACGGAAATGTGGCTGGGGGCTGGTTATCTGGCAGGTTGGGCAAGACTTGCAAAACTCTTCTACCTCTCTGAACACACTGGGCCAGTAAAACCGCTGTAAAATCCGGTCCTGCGTTTTCTGCTGGCCCAGGTGTCCCCCAAGAACATGTTGGTGGGCTAATTCCAACACGAGCTTGCGATATGCCTGGGGCACCACCAGCTGTTCAATATGTTCACCCCGTAGTTGATTTACCCGGTACAGCATCTCCTGTTGAACCACAAAACGGGGGAACATAGATTCGGCCCCCGGTTGTTGCGGCTCACCCTCAACTACTACCACATTTTCCCAGGCTCGAGATAGAGTCGGATCCTGGTGCTGTGCTGTACCGAAATTATCCCTAGAGACATTGAGGTCTGCCAGCTCAGGACCCGGCGGCAAATCCTCTACGTCTCCCACCATCACACTTAAAGGGGTTGTCTCGCCCTCTTCCACCGAAGTGGCGGTCACCCCTACTGCTGGTCCCTCTGACTCAGGTTCCCAAGGTTCTGGCCTCCCCCCTGAGTCAGGCCACTCTGCTAGGGGTACCTCTGTCTCTCGGGTAACTTTCGTATCCGGCCAGAGTGCCGGGAACCCGGGGAAGTCTCTCCCAATGATCAATTCATATGGTAGCTTTGTGGCGACGGCCACCTCATGCATCCACCTGCCGGCCACCGTTGACAGAGAGACCAGGGCGGTGGGATACTCCTTTAAGTCCCCATGTATGCAGACTATGCCGACTCTTCGGCCAGTATACTCAGCCGGCCGCACCAGGGCAGCTCTTACCAGGGACACCAGGCTCCCTGAATCCAGCAGAGCCACCGCCAGAGTGCCCCCCACTTCCACCTGGCACAGGTGGCTATTATCCATAGTCTCTGAAGTTCCTGTGGCACACAACATTCTGGCATATAATGAGTGGCGGAAGCCATAGTTGGTGTCCATGGGTTCCCCCCGATGGGGACAGTCGGCCCTTATGTGTCCAGGCTCCTGACAACGCCAGCAGACCACCGGGTTTGGGTCGGCAGGGGGTACATCCCGGGCGGGTCTAGCTGGCACCGGCCGCCGGGTCTGGGGTGGAGTTTTCCGGGGTTTGACTGGCCCCCTCCCAAAAGAACCCCCCTGTAGATTTCTGGTGGCCTCATAGCGCTCCACCAGGTCGACCATCTCCAGGGCATTATTCGGAGACACCTGGCCAATCCAGTGCTGGAGAGGGTACGGCAAAGCCCTCCAAAACACATCCGCCAACAGCCGATCCAACATAGCAGTGGGAGTCAACATGTCCGACTGCAGCCATTTTTGCAAACGGTGCAGCAGATCATAATATTGTGGTCTGGCGGGTTCAGCCGGGTTAAATTCCCACTGATGCACCCTCTGGGCCCGGACCAACACATTCACCCCGAGTCTCGCCAGGATCTCACCTTTTACTGTCGGGTAGTCGGCCGCCTGATCATCGGGGAGATCAAACAACACTTGCTGGGGACCGGACGCCAGGAACGGAGCCACGACCTCAGCCCACTGGTCTCGGGGTAACTTTTCCCTCACGGCCACTTTTTCGAAGACCGCCAGATAGGTCTCGACGTCATCCGAGGGGGTCATCTTCGGAATCGCCGCACGGACAGCTTTCCGGGCATCGTGGACATTCTGGGATGCTCCTGACGCCTGCAATGCCATCACATGTTGCAATAGCAGCTGGTTCGTTTCTTGTTGCTGCTTGTTAGCCTCCCGCTGCTGCAAGTTAGCCTCCACGAGGGCCTTCACGACCGCCTCCATTTTGTCAGGGGATACGGGTCGTAACCTTGCCGGCTTAATGTAGGACATGCACTTGTGCCCGGATAAAACAAAAACTTTTTCGGCCTTCAGGCCTGCCTCACTGCGCTTGCCCGCATCCGACACCAAGACTGCCAGCACTCCACTAGCAGATGGAGGATAATCCACACCACCTGAACATGCTGGCTGGGTTTTTATATTCCAGCCAAAACCCGGCCTGGAACCGTGGGGAACAGCCACCCACCCTGCTCTTTGGCTGCTCCCAATAAGAACCGGCCCGGATTGGCTTTACAGCCACACTAACAGCTGAAGTGTCAGACTGCACTACAGAACTGACACTTCAGGAAAAAAATCCGGTTCTTACCTCACCGAGGCCAGGAACCTCGGTGACACGTATCTTCCGTCAATGACGGCTCCTTGTTCCTTCTTACAATATATATTGTTTTCTTTGATCTCCCTGATGATCAAGCGGCCAACTACCTGACCGTAAAAGGTGAGATCCTGGCAAGACTGGGGGTCAATGTGTTGGTCCGGGCCCAGCGGGTGCATCAGTGGGAATTTTACCCGGCTGAACCCGCTATACCACAGTACTATGAACTGTTGCAAAAATGGCTGCAGCCTGACGTTTTGACTCCCACGGCTATGCTTGACCGTCTGCTGGTGGATGTGTTCTGGAGGGCTTTGCCGTACCCTCTCCAGCACTGGATCAGCCAGGTGTCTCTGGGTAATGCCCTGGAGATGGTCGACCTGGTCGAGCACTACGAGGCCACCATAAATCTACAGGGGGGTTCTTTTGGGAGGGGGCCAGTCAAACCCCGGAAAACTCCACCCCAGACCAGGCAGCCGGTGCCAGCTAGACCCACCCGGGATGTACCCCCTGCAGACCCAAACCCGGTGGTCTGCTGGCGTTGTCAGGAGCCTGGACACATAAGGGCCGACTGTCCCCATCGGGGGGAACCCATGGACACCAACTATGGCTACCGCCAGTCATTATATGCCAGAAAGTTGTGTGCCACAGGAACCTCCGAGACTATGAACAATAGCCACCTGTGCAAGGTGGAAGTTGGGGGGGGGTACTCTGGCGGTAGCCCTGCTGGATTCAGGGAGCCTGGGGTCCCTGGTAAGAGCTGCCCTGGTGCGGCCTGCTGAGTATACTGGCCAAAAGGTCGGCGTAGTCTGTATCCATGGGGACTTAAAGGACTATCCCACCGCATTGGTCTATCTAAAAACGGTGGTCGGCAGGTGGACTCATGAGGTGGCCGTTGCCACAGGGCTACCTTATGAATTAATAATTGGGAGAGACTTCCCACTCTGGCCGGATATGAAAGTCACCAATATACATGAGACAAATGTAACACTAGCAGAGTGGCCAGGCTCAGGGGGGAGACCAGAACCTTGGGAACCTGAGTCCGAAGGGCCAGCGGTAGGGGCGACCGCCACTTCGGTGGAGGAGGGGGAGACAACCCCGCTAAGTGTGATGGTAGGAGACGTGGAGGACTTGCCGCCGGGTCCGGAGTTGGCAGACCTCAACGTCTCCAGAGATAATTTTGGTACAGCCCAGCACCAGGACCCGACTCTATCTCGAGCCTGGGAAAATGTAGTAGTGGTTGAGGGTGAGCCGCAACAACCGGGGGCCGAGTCTATGTTCCCCCGGTTTGTGGTTCAACAGGAGATGCTGTACCGAGTAAATCAACTTCGGGGTGAGCATATTGAACATCTGGTGGTGCCCAAGGCGTATCGCAAGCTCATGTTGGATTTAGGCCACCAACATGTTCTTGGGGGACACCTGGGCCAGCAGAAAACGCAAGACCGGATTCTACAGAGGTTTTACTGGCCCAGTGTGTTCAGAGAGGTAGAAGAGTATTGTAAGTCTTACCCAACCTGCCAGATAACCAGCCCCCAGCCACACTTTCGTAGTCCCTCTCCCGATTATTGAGGTTCCATTCGAGCGGATCGCTATGGATCTCATAGGCCCAGTACCAAAGTCAGCTAGAGGTCACCAGCACATCCTGGTCATCCTCGACTACGCCACGCGGTACCCAGAGGCGGTGCCACTGCATCATACGTCAGCTAAACTCATAGCTAAGGAGTTGATGGAAATGTTTTCTAGAGTGGGTCTGCCTAAGGAGGTTCTAACTGACCAAAGGACCCCATTTATGTCCAAGGTCATGAGAGAACTCTGGAAGTTGCTCCACATAAAACAATTACGGACATCCGTGTATCATCCGCAAACGGATGGCCTGGTAGAGAGGTTTAACCAGATGCTAAAAAATATGTTGAAAAGAGCGGTGTCTAAGGATGGGAGGGACTGGGACCTTCTTCTGCCCTATCTCATGTTTGCAGTGTGAGAAGTGCCCCAGGCCTCTACCGGATTCTCACCCTTCAAACTGCTATACGGCAGACACCCTCGCGGTTTATTGGACGTCGCCAAAGAGGAATGGGATCAACAAACCACACCGCACAAAAGTGTAGTTGAGTATGTCACCCAGCCCCCTGGATCTCACAGGCCGGAAGATGTATGAGTAAGGCCTCCTGCACACGACCGTTGTGTGCACCCGTGGCCGTTGTGCCGTTTTCCGTTTTTTTTTCGCGGACCCATTGACTTTCAATGGGTCCGTGGAAAAATCGGAAAATGCACCGTTTTGCAGCCGAGGCCGTGATCCGTGTATCCTGTCCGTCAAAAAAATATGACCTGTCCTATTTTTTTGACGGACAACGGTTCACGGACCCATTCAAGTCAATGGGTCCGTGAAAGAACACGGATGCACACAAGATTGGCATCCGTGTCCGTGATCCGTGGCCGTAGGTTGCTTTCATACAGACGGATCCGAAGATCCGTCTGCATAAAAGCTTTTTCTGATCTAAGTTTTCACTTCGTGAAAACTCATTTCCGACAGTATATTCTAACACAGAAGCGTTCACAGTTCTTTAGCAATGCACCGCACAGACCTTTCACTTACCAGTAGGTGGAGCTCCCGGCCGGTCACAGACATCGCAGCAGCAGGCAGGTAAGTATGAATCTTCTACAATTGTACTATTGCTAAGTAACCATGGCAACCAGGGATGCAGTAGCTTCCTGGTTGCCATGGTTACCGATCGGAGCCCCAGCGATTAAACTGGGACTCCGATCGGAACTCCGCTGCCACCAATGATGGGGGGGGGGGAAGATGGAGGGGGGCGATGGTGGGCGCACACTGTGCCACCAACGATTTTTAACTATAGAGGGAGGAAGGGGGGGGCGATGGGCACACACTGTGCCACCAACGATTTTTAACTATAGAGGGAGGAAGGGGGGGGCGATGGGCACACACTGTGCCACCAACGATTTTTAACTATAGAGGGAGGAAGGGGGGGGGGCGATGGGCACACACTGTGCCACCAACGATTTTTAACTATAGAGGGAGGAAGGGGGGGGGCGATGGGCACACACTGTGCCACCAACGATTTTTAACTATAGAGGGAGGAAGGGGGGGGCGATGGGCACACACTGTGCCACCAACGATATTCAAACTGGGGAGGGGGGGTCTGCCCCCTGCTGCCTGGCAGCCCTGATCTCTTACAGGAGAATATGATAGTACAATTAACCCCTTTAGGTGCCGCACCTGAAGAGGTTAATTGTGCTATCATATCCCCCTGTAAGGGATCGGGTGGTGCCAGGCAGCAGGGGGCAGTCTTGTACCAAGTTTGCAGTGTATTCTAACCTGAAGCGTCCCCATCACCATGGGAACGCCTCTGTGTTAGAATATACTGTCGGAAATGAGTTTCACGAAGTAGCTCATATCCGACAGTATATTCTAACGTAGAGGCGTTCCCATGGTGATGGGGACGCTTTAAGTTATGTTCGGGTGTTCACCTGGCCGTGCGGAGGCAAGCGGATCCGTCCAGACTTATAATGTAAGTCAATGGGGACGGATCCCCATTGACTTGCATTGTAATTCAGGACGGATCCGTTTGGCTCCGCACGGCCAGGCGGACGTCAAAACGACTTTTTTTTCATGTCCGTGGATCCTCCAAAAATCAAGGAAGACCCACGGACGAAAAAACGGTCACGGATCACGGACCCACGGACCCCGTTTTTGCGGACCGTGTAAAAAAACGTTCGTGTGCAGGAGGCCTAATACTCACTGTATTACTCATATAGCCAATGAATTCCAATACAGAAGTATAGGAATGCATTGTAAAGGATTAGACCCCCAAAAGTTGAATTCCCAAAGTGGGACAAAAATAAAGTGAAAAAAAAGTTGAAGAAATAAAGTTTTCCCCCAAAAAATTAAAAGTTACAAGTAAAAATAAACAAAAACAATTTTCCCCAAATAAAGTAAAAAAATTAAATTGACATATTAGGTATCGCCACGTCCGAATCGACCGGCTCTATAATCATAACACATGACCTAACCCCTCAGAGGAACACCGTAAAAAATAAAAACTGTGCTAAATAAACCATTTTTTTGTCACCTTACATCACAAAAAGAACAGCAAGTGATCAAAAAGGCGTATGCCCACCAAAATAGTACCAATATAACAGTCACCTCATCCCGCAAAAAAAAAATGAGCCCCTACCTGAGTCAATCGCCCAAAAAATAAAAAAAACTATGGCTCAGAATAGGGAGACACTAAAACATTTTTGGGGTTTTTAAAAAGCTGTTATTGTGTAAAACGTACATAAATAAAAAAAAGTATACATATTAGGTATCGCCGCGTCCGAATCAACCGGCTCTATAAAAATATCCCATGACTTAACCCCTCAGATGAACACTGTAAAAAATAAAAACTGTTATATAAACCATTTTTTGTCACCTTACATCACAAAAACTGTAATGGCGAGCTATCAAAAAGTCATACGCACACCAAAAAAGTGCCAATCAAACCGTCATCTCATCCCGCAAAAATCATACCCTACTCAAGATAATCGCCCAAAAACTGGAAAAAACTCTGGCTCTCAAACTATGGAAACACTAAAACAAGATTTTTTTTGCTTCAAAAATTAAATCATTGTGTAAAACTTACATAAATAAAAAAAAAGTATACATATTAGGTATCACCGCGTCCGTGACAACCTGGTCTATAAACATACCACATGATATAACCTTTCAGATGAATGTTGTAAATAACAAAAAATAAAAACGGTGCCAAAACAGCTATTTCTTGTTACCTTGCCTCACAAAAAGTGCAATATAGAGCAACCAAAAATCATATGTACCCTAAAATGGTACCAGCAAAACTTACTGGAAACTTTTAGTTTCTAAAATGGGGTCACTTTTTTGGAGTTTCTACTCTAGGGGTGCATCAGGAGGGCTTCAAATGGGACATTGTGTCAAAAAAACAGTCCAGCAAAATCTGCCTTCCAAAAACCGTATGGCATTCCTTTCCTTCTGCGCCCTGCCGTGTGCCCGTACAGTGGTTTACAACCACATATGGGGTGTTTCTGTAAACTACAGAATTAGAGCCATAAATATTGAGTTTTGTTTGGCTGTTAACCCTTGCTTTGTCACTGGAAAAAAATTATTAAACTGGAAAATCTGGCAAAAAAGTGAAATTTTGAAATTGTATCTCTATTTTCCATTAATTCTTGTGGAACACCTAAAGGGTTAACAAAGTTTGTAAAATCAGTTTTAAATACTTTGAGGGGTGTAGTTTCTAGAATGGGGTCACTTTTTTGGAGTTTCTACTATAGGGGTGCATCAGGGGGGCTTCAAATGGGACATGGTGTCCAAAAAACAGTCCAGCAAAATCTGCCTTCCAAAAACCGTATGGCATTCCTTTCCTTCTGCGCCCTGCCATGTGCCCGTACAGTGATTTAGGACCACATATGGGGTGTTTCTGTAAACTTGTCACGGCCATGGTTATGGTCGTGACTCCTGAACCGCATGCGGTTGTCAGCGGTTTTGGTTTGGTTGTCAATCACAGGTGAGGGCTGTGGTATTTGCCTCACCTGTGGTTGCCGCTGGCAACAGTATGTATGTGGCAGCATAGCAGTCTGAGCTGTATCGTGGCAGCTTGCTATGTTGTGCATGCGGTTGTGTTTGGTATGTGTGTATGTGTGCACTTGGTTTTATGTTATTGTGTGCACTTCCCCTTTAAGTGGTGTTTTCCCTTCCCTGGTGTTGGAAGGGTTAACTCCCTTTCTGTGTGTGTGAGACACTGGGTGTGTCTGTGTGGGTGTGGCCTCTTGGGCCTATAAAGCCTCTGTGTTTGGCATGTGTCAGTGGGTTGCTTCATCCATGCTTAGCTGGAGCAGCCTCCTGTGTATATCATCTGCCAGTGGGGGCCACCCTTGTGGTCATAGGTTTATCTGTGAAGTATAAGTTATGTTTGCATGATGTTCAGTCGATGTTTCCTTTTGTTTCCTGTTTAGTGCAACTATGGATGTCCTGGTTACCTGTGTGTTATGTGTGCTATGTCCCTTTGTGTTCTGTGGACATGAGTTGGCATGCATGGGTTCCAGTCAGCGTGGCTGTGACAGGTACGTGTGGAACTAGTTTAGTTCGCCTGTCATATCCGTATGTTGTATGTGTTCCCCCATTCCTTGCAGCTTGGCCAGTGAGACCCCTGTTCCTCTGTGTCCAGAAGGAACAGGCCGTCTTACCCTGACTCCTAGTTCAGGGACCGGTCGGAGGGTGAGTTAGGGATCTGAGGTTCCTGAGCATGGGCTCTCCTACCTTCAAGGTCGGCCCATGCAGCTAGGAGTTAGGGTCAGGTTAGGGACGCTTTAGGAGGTGACCTGCTCCCTAATCCTGTCGTCCTGGCCGAGCAGCCTAACATCTTCTGGCATCGCACGGCTGAGGGTTTTCCCCATCCTCAGCCGTGACAAAACTACAGAATCAGAGCCATAAATATTGAGTTTTGTTTGGCTGTTAACAAGGGCTGCAACGATTAATCAAAGTTATCGATAATATTCGATAAGGGGATTTGTTGTCAACGAATCCAGTTATCGAATAATCGGCCAATTCGTTGCTATGCGGGGCGGGAGCAGGTGGTCAGGGTCCTTAACCAGCAGTAACTTTTACTTCAACTTTAAATCAGCACATCTTTACTAACTTACATTGAAGCTCCGGTAACAGGCAGAGCGGGCGGCGCTGTTACGTCACTAACTCACGTGACGCTCCTTCTCCGCCTGCTTCATTCATAAAGTGGGCAGAGCAGGCGCATCACGTGAGTGAGTGACGTTACGCTGCCTGCTCTGCCTGTTACTGGAGCTTCATTGTATTTGTAAGGTAATAAAGATCATAGAGCTGATTTAAAGTGCAAGTAAAAGTTACTGCCAGTTAAGGAATAGTCTGAATAATGATGTGGCTGGTGTATTTGGAGATCTGTGGATGGCACTGTTATGGAGGGGATCTGTGGATGGCACTGTTGTGGGGAGCTGGATCTGTCACGTGGTAGAGTCGCGGGTATAAAGATAGAGCGGAGGTGCACCCTTTGATCTGCCACCCGGTCCCCTGTCCCTGCCTACTTGCACCACCCGCCCTAGGTGACGGGGCGCAACTGGGCGACAGTCCCTGACCTGAGTAAGCCTCCCAGCTAGCAAAAGCCACCCTGGGAACGAGGCTGAACACAGATCCTCACTCCCGAAGCTAAGCAGCAGGTCTGCGGCTGATGGGAGACCGAGTGTGCCTTCGGCACCCCGTTACAGGGATCTGTGCACTGCTATATGGAGAGGGGGATCTGTGGATGGTACTGTTATGGGGAGGGGGATCTGTGGATGACACATATAGCATACGATGCTATATAGTGTCATCCATAGCAGTGTCATCCACTAATCCCCCTCCCCATAACAGTACCATCCACAGATCCCCCTAACCATAGCAGTACCATCCACAGATCCCCTCCATAACTGTGCCATTCACAGATCCGCCTCCCCATAACAGTGCCATCCATAGTCACCTGACTTGAGAAAGGTTCTGTGAGAGAACCGAAACGTTGTTAAATTTCGACATGTGTGAATAAACTACACATTTTTTATACTTCAAGGAGTGCTGCGGATTTTCTTTGTGTGTGTGTGTGTGTATGTATGTATGTATGTATGTATATATATATATGTATAGACTAGCAGAAGGACCCGGCTTTGCATGGGTTTATTTCGTGTGTCGTAAAAAGATATCGACAATTTCCCCCATAACAGTAACCTCTACAGTACCCGCCCCTTTAACAATGACATACACAGAGCCCGCCCCTTTAACATTGACCTCCATAATGGCCACCCCTTAACAGTGACCTCCACAGTGCCCGCCCCTTTAACAGTAAAAGCTTCTTTTAAAAGCATTGACCACCTGTCACCACCAGACATCTGAGAAGCTCTGTCAGACGTTCTTCTCCTGCTTGAGGTTCCTTTCGTTTTCTCATCTCGTTAGCCTCTCTCAGCTGTCATGTAGTTGCACTGATTGCATCCCTTTAAATCCCTTCCCATACTGCATCACTTTGCGGTTTATACAACTTCCTGGAGTGTGTGCATGCTGGATGCTACTACTGAGTCTTCTACAGATAAGTTTTGTTCATTCATTTGTGTTTTCCTGTTTGCTGGATCCCAGGTGACCCTGACTCCCTCCGTATCAAGTGTAGGGAGCCGGTGGTCGTGTCCCCTCACTATTATAGGGTGTTCAGGTGTTATACAGTCGAGGAACGAGGATATGCAATCATCTACCATTGAGATTTTTGCATAGGCTGAGCAGTTAGGGAGAGAGCCAGGTCTGTTGCAGGGCTTACCCTTTGGTTCCTTAGTTTTCGATCCAGTCAGTCGGATCTTCATTTTGTGTCTTCTAGTTTTCTGTACACCTTCCGTGACACCACCCCTTTAGCAGTGACCTTCATAGTGGCCGCCCCTTAACCCCTTAAGGACCAGGCTCATTTTCACCTTAAGGACCAGGCCATTTTTTGCAAATCTGACCAGTGTCACTTTAAGTGCTGATAACTTTAAAACGCTTTTACTTATACAGGCCATTCTGAGATTGTTTTTTCGTCACATATTGTACTTCATGACACTGGTAAAATAAAGTCAAAAAAATTAATTTTTTTGCATAATAAAATACCTAATTTACCAAAAATTTGGAAAAATTAGCAAATTTCAAAGTTTCAGTTTCTCTACTTCTGTAATACATAGTAATACCCCCAAAAATTGTGATGACTTAACATTCCCCATATGTCTACTTCATGTTTGAATTATTTTGGGAATGATATTTTATTTTTTGGGGATGTTACAAGGCTTAGAAGTTTAGAAGCAAATCTTGAAATTTTTCAGAAATTTACAAAAACCCAATTTTTAGGGACCACTACAGCTCTGAAGTCACTTTGCAAGGCTTACATAATAGAAACCGCCCAAAAATGACCCCATTCTATAAACTACACCCCTCAAGGTATTCAAAACTGATTTTACAAACTCTGTTAACCCTTTAGGTGTTGCACAAGAGTTATTGGCAAATGGGGATGAAATTTGAGAATTTCATTTTTTTGCCTAATTTTCAATTTTAACCCATTTTTTCCACTAACAAAGCAAGGGTTAACAGCCAAAAAAGACTGTATCTTTATTGCCCTGACTCTGCCGTTTACAGAAACACCCCATATGTGGCCGTAAACTACTGTACGGCCACACAGCGGGGCGTAGAGTGAAAGGTGCGCCGGATGGTTTTTGGAAGCCAGATTTTGCTGGACAGTTTTTTTGACACCATGTCCCATTTGAAGCCCCCTGATGCACCCCTAGAGTAGAAACTCCATAAAAGTGACCCCATCTAAGAAACTACACCCCTCAAGGTATTCAAAACTGATTTTACAAACTTCGTTAACCCTTTAGGTGTTGCACAAGAGTTATTGGCAAATGGGGATGAAATTTGAGAATTTCATTTTTTTGCCTAATTTTCAATTTTAACCCATTTTTTCCACTAACAAAGCAAGGGTTAACAGCCAAACAAGACTGTATCTTTATTGCCCTGACTCTGCCGTTTACAGAAACACCCCATATGTGGCCGTAAACTACTGTACGGCCACACAGCGGGGCGTAGAGTGAAAGGTACGCTGTATGGTTTTTGGAAGCCAGATTTTGCTGGACAGTTTTTTTGACACCATGTCCCATTTGAAGCCCCCTGATGCACCCCTAGAGTAGAAACTCCATAAAAGTGACCCCATCTAAGAAACTACACCCCTCAAGGTATTCAAAACTGATTTTACAAACTTTGTTAACCCTTTAGGTGTTGCACAAGATTTAATGGAAAATAGAGATACAATTTCAAAATTTCACTTTTTTGGCAGATTTTCCATTTTAATATTTTTTTTCCAGTTACAAAGCAAGGGTTAACAGCCAAACAAAACTCATTATTTATGGCCCTGATTCTGTAGTTTACAGAAACACCTCATATGTGGCTGTAGACCGCTGTACGGGCACACGGCAGGGCGCAGAAGGAAAGGAATGCCATACGGTTTTTGGAAGGCAGATTTTGCTGGACTGGTTTTTTGACACCATGTCCCATTTGAAGCCCCCTGATGCACCCCTAGAGTAGAAACTCCATAAAAGTTACCCCATCTAAGAAACTACACCCCTCAAGGTATTCAAACTGATTTTACAAACTTTGTTAACCCTTTAGGTGTTGCACAAGATTTAATGGAAAATAGAGATACAATTTCAAAATTTCACTTTTTTGGCAGATTTTCCATTTTAATATTTTTTTTCCAGTTACAAAGCAAGGGTTAACAGCCAAACAAAACTCATTATTTATGGCCCTGATTCTGTAGTTTACAGAAACACCTCATATGTGGTTGTAGACCGCTGTACGGGCACACGGCAGGGAGCAGAAGGAAAGGAATGCCATACGGTTTTTGGAAGGCAGATTTTGCTGGACTGGTTTTTTTGACACCATGTCCTATTTGAAGCCCCCCTGATGCACCCCTAGAGTAGAAACTCCAAAAAAGTGACCCCATTTTAGAAAGTACGGAATAGGGTGGCAGTATTGTTGGTACTAGTTCAGGGTAGATATGATTTTTGGTTGCTCTATATTACACTTTTTGTGCGGCAAGGTAACAAGAAATAGCTTTTTTGGCACGTTTTTTTTTTTGTTATTTACAACATTCATCTGACAGGTTAGATCACGTGGTAATTTTATAGAGCAGGTTGTCACGGACGCAGCGATACCTAATATGTATACAATTTTTTTTATTTATGTAAGTTTTATACAATAACTTCATTTTTAAAACCAAAAAATTGTTTAGTGTCTCCATAGTCTGAGAGCCATAGTTTTTTCAGTTTTTGGGCGATTATCTTGAGTAGGGTCTAATTTTTTGCGGGATGAGATGACAGTTTGATTGGCACTATTTTGGGGTGCATATGACTTTTTGATCGCTTGCTATTACACTTTTTGTGACGTAAGATGGCAAAAAATTGCTTTTTTTGCACAATTTATTATTTTTATTTTTTATGGTGGTCACCTGAGGGGTTAGGTCATATGATATTTATATAGAGCCGGTCGATACGGACGCGGCAATACCTAATATGTATACTTTATTTTTATTTATGTAGGTTTTACACAATGATTTTATTTTTGAAACAAAAAAAATGATGTTTTAGTGTTTCCATAGTCTAAGAGCCATAGTTTTTTCAGTTTTTGGGCGATTATCTTGAGTAGGGTCAAATTTTTTGCGGGATGAGATGACGGTTTGATTGGTACTATTTTGGCGTACATGCGACTTTTTTGATCACTTTTATTACCTTTTTTGGGAAGTAAGGTGGGCAAAATTTCAATTTTCTCATAGTTTTTATTTTTTTATTTTTATGGCGTTCACTGTGCGGGGAAAGTAACATGACCGTTTTATAGATCAGGTCGTTACGGACGCGGCGATACCTAATATGTGTAGTTTATTTTATTTTTTTAATTTTTATTCAGTGATAAATGTTTTTTTTTTTTTATCTTAACTTTTTTCACTTATTTTTTTTTTTTGACCCAGACCCACTTGGTTCTTGAAGATCCAGTGGGTCTGATGTCTGTAAAATACAGTACAGAACCTATATAGGTATCTGTAACTGTATTTTACTTACACTGAACAGATCTATGCTTTCAGCACAGATCTGTTCAGCACCATGGACAGCAGGACGCCTGAGCAGGCGTCCTGTTGTCATGGGAACCTTCCCCGTCTGCTCAGTTATGGTCAGAACTGCGCAGACGGGGAAGGGTAAGGACGGGGCTCTGGGGGGGCTGTCTGGGGGCTCTCTCCCTCTCCCATCGGGGGGCTGCAAAGGCACAGCAGCCCCCCGATCGGAGAGGGAGGGAGCTCCCTTTTACTGTTAACCTTTTCCATACAGCGGTCCGTACGGACCGCTGTATGGAAAGGGTTAAACGGCTGACATCGCATCAACGATGTCAGCCGTTTATACCAGGGTGCCAGCAATGTGCTGGCACCCTGGTATACCCACTGTACACCAACGATTATTCAATGGGAGGCGGGCGGGGGATCGCGATCCCGCCTGCCGCACCGCCCGCCTCCCGCAACGCCCCCACCGCCTGCGACACCCCCCCTGCACCACCCGCTGCCATCAAATCATGCAGGGGTGCAGGGGGGGGTGTACTATATTGATTTTAGACACTCTAAAGTTTCTGATCCCCGCGGTCAGGGACCGCGGGGATCAGAAACTGCAAAAAGCGCAGCAAACCGCAGGTCTGAATTGACCTGCGGTTTGCTGCGATCGCCGACACGGGGGGGTCACATGACCCCCCCTGGCGTTTTAACAGGATGCCGGCTGAATGATTTCAGCCGGCATCCTGTTCAAATTAACCCCTGCGGCGCCGGAATGCCGATTTTAAAGTCAGGACGTACCGGTACGTCCTTGGTCCTTAAGGACTCGGGAAATAGGGCGTACCGGTACGTCCTATGTCCTTAAGGGGTTAAACAGTGACCTTCACAGTGCCCGCTCTTTTAACAGTGACTTATACAGTGACCGCCCCTTTAACAGACACCTCCACAGTGCTCACCCCCATAAAAGTGACTTTCACAGTGACTGTCCCTTTAACAGTGACTTTCACAGTGAGCACCCCTTTAATAACAGTGACCTCCACTGTGCCCGTCCCTTAAAGCAGTAAAGAAAAATGGCTGGGTTGTTATGGAAACCTGGAGTAAAACTGTGTTTATGGCAGTTGGGATTTTTTGGGAATATCTGAGGAACGGTACGTCCTAGATAGCTGAGACCCGGTCTAAAACCTTCCCGGACAACTAATGTACCTGTACCAAATTTGGTGAAGATCGATCCAGTCGTTTGGTCGCGCATAAAGAACATCCAGACAGACAGAAATTCATTTTTATATAAGAGACTAGCAGAAGGACCCGGCTTCGCACGGGTATATTTCATTTTATATTTCCGTGTGTCATAAAAAAATATCAACAGTTTCCCCCATAACAGTGACCTCTACAGTGCCCGCCCCTTTAACTGACTTTCACTGTGACCGCCCCTTTAACTGTGACCGCCCCTTTAACTGTGACTTTCACAGTGGCCACCCCTTAACAGTGACTTTCACAGAGACTGCCCCTTTAACAGTGACCGCCCCTTTAACAGGGACTTTGACAGTGACCACCCGTTTAACAGTGACTGTCACTGTGACTACCCTTTAACAGTGACTTTCACAGTGACTACCCCTTTAACAGGGACCGCCCTCTTAACAGTGACTTTCACAGTGGCCACCCCTTTAACTGTAACTTTCACAGTGACTGCCCCTTTAACTGTGACTTTCACAGTGACTGCCCCTTTAACTGTGACTTTCACAGTGACCGCCCCTTTAAGGCCTATATATAGGAATCTGGACTCCAGGCTGCTACCTTTTCAAGTAGACCCGCAGGGGTCAAGAGACACTGATGCAGAACATTGAGGGATCAGACAAAACTGCAGTAAGGGCAGGCATAGAGCAAGGCCAAACCATGCAATCAGAAAATGTGCTTTAAAAGGATTCTCCGGCAATTGAGAAAATGAAAATACCTAAATATTACTTTATTATAAATATATTCCCAAATACCGTTCATTATTTATAATGGCTCGTTTTGTCTGGGGAGCAATCATCAGGGGACACAAAATGGCCGCTGTCCCATCAGTACACACAAAACCTGTCCTAATCACACATGAGGACAAGTTACTTTACAACACTGAGGTAAAGAGCTGCCTCAGCATCCTCCTCCTCTCTACTTGTCAGTGATTATGATCCTGATTGAATACAGATGATAAAAAGTTTAGCTAAATCTCTGGGGAATTTAGTTCATGAGGAGACATGAAGTACAGAGAGGACAGACTGTGGTAATGGAGACTGTAAACAGGTGCTGCTGCTCATTATCTACACCTCACCCTCCTCTCATGTCTCCTCATTATCTCCATTCCCACAGAGATTCACCTGTATTCAGGATCATGATTCCTGACAAGCAGAGCAGAGAGGAGGAAGCAGCACTATGGCTCATTGTGGTGAAGTAACTTGTCCTCCTGTGTGATTAGGACATGTTTTGTGTGTACTGATAGGACAGCGGCCATTTTATTTCTCCTTATGATAGACAACACAAGCCATTCTAAGTAATGAAAGGTATTTGTGAATATATTTATTATAATATAATATTTAAGTATTTTCATTTTTTTAATTCCTGGAGAACCCCTTTAACAAGAAGTTAGCCAGCTGACCAGTGGTAGGAAGCCTAGACAGGGGTACAAAGTGGGCCATTTTAGAAAATCGATCTGCCACCACCCAGATTACCATGCAACCTGAGGATGAAAGAAGATCAGTGATAACGTTCAAGGAGGAAATTTATCAAATACCGTTGTTTTACATCTTGGAGCTGCTGTAGATTTCTGTCTTAATTTGAGCCAGAAAATCGGTGTAAATGAAGATAAATGTGCTGGACCCCCATCCCACTCTTTTAAACACCACTTGCTCCAACTTTTGTCGCAAGTGACATTTCTGTGCGTCCCTCGCCGCTTTCTCGAAAAGAGGGCACAGAAATGTTACTTGTGACAAAAGTTGTATCAACTGGCATTTAAAAAGTCACAAACACAAGTTTTGTGACTTTTTTACATGAAGAAAGTGGCACAGGGAGATGATAACTCTCCCCCATGGCTGTGTGGTGCCACAGTGCTTCAGGTACAGGCAAAGGGAGTATAATTCTGGAGGTTTTTGTAAAACAGGAGGCCATATAATCCTTGATGTCTCTAGAGATCGTAGGCCGCCAATAATGTTGAGAGATCAAACTAGCAAAAACAAATAGCTAATCTAGCACCAGATTCGGGGATAAAAACAATCCTTTATTTGAACATGATAAAATCTAAATGTTATCCTCAAAGTGCCTCTGCTTACGCATTTCTGATGTGTGCAGCATCCTAAATCATAGCATCACAGCTTGCTATGATTAAGAACGCTGCATACATTGGAAAAGCATAAGAAGATGCACTTTGAGGAGAACATTTAGATTTTATCATGTTCAAATAAAGGATCATTTTTATCTCTGAACCAAGTGATGGACTAAATTTGGGAGTGGGTGAGCTGGAACTACAACTCCTTTCATTGCTAGATCATACTAACAGTCTTGATGAGACATAGGTGACTGAGAAGTTTGGAGCATTGCCCCCAGGCCAGGACTTTTCTGGTCACAGGAACATGTTCTTGCGGAATGTCCTTAAGCTAAACTGAAGAGAGAAAAATAATGAGTGCAGGATCGATGATGTTCTGGGGCTCCTCTACCAGGTCAGCTGGATCAAACAAATAGGAAAAAGCATCGGCCCTGCCTTGGTATTCTTTTTGCCTGGTCGGAAACGCAGAACAAAATCAAACTTGGCAAGAAAACAGCCACCACCTGGCTTGGCGAGGATTTCAGCACTGAGCAGACTCTTGTTATCCATATACAGTAGATAACACGATGGGCATCATCCAGGAGATGTCTCCATTCTTCCAAAGCCAACTTAATGGCAAGAGTTATTTGTCGCAAATGGAATGTTGTGTTTTTCATGAGAGAAAGACTTGGATAAGAAGCTATATGTGACCATCCTACTATCAACAACATGGTACTGTACACCTGAATTGCCTCATAAACTTAATCCCGTAATACCTAATATCTGCTGAGGATATTAGTCTCCAGATATTTCTCTTTACCATATACTGTATATTGGGATTGTCCGGATATAACCTCTTACTGGTGTAGAATTGCATCTTTGAAACAGGGGGCCTTTGACTGTCCAATCGATTTTCTTGGGCACTTACTTGCCTTCTCAATGTTCCTCCTGGTGGGATTCAGGGTCCTTGTGCTAAGCTGCTCCTCTAGATGTTAACCAGTGTTAAGGACCTCCAGTTATTAGAATATCTAGCAGCGCTTATACATAACACTACTGACAAGTTGCAGAGATTTAGACTGCCTGGGATCTACATTGCGACAAACTTATGGGATCATTTATCCAATCAGATTCTGCCTTTCACTTTTGACAGCTCCTTTGGAAATGAAAGGTGGAATCTGATCGGTTGTAGTGATGAGCGGCAGGGGCAATATTCGAATTCGTTATATTTCGCGAATATTTGGTAGAATATTCGGCATATATTCGAGAATTCTAGACTATTTTCTTGATCGCGAAAAATAGGCAATGTAATATTCGTGTAATGCACTAAAAATACAGGCGTGGGTCACTATAGCTACATTCTTCAAGCTGCTAGAAGTTTCCTGAGACTGGAGAAAATGGTTGGCACGGCTGAACATTACAATAGCTTTATATGCAGATAGAGTGCTCCAATATATTCGCGATTGCGAAATCGGCACCAATGATGCAAATATTTTGGCGCAATACGTGCAACTTCACATTTTAACAAGTCTGACTACTTATTAGTATTGTTGTGAACTTGTGACATCACAGCACTATGTATGTAGCATGTATGTATGGACAGCAGAACCTATCAGCTACACTATATCACTATGTAACCTACACTGACTATCTCCCACTTTATATATATATATATAAACTAACTAACTAACTATCTATCTAATGTAATGTGACACAGCAAAGCAGAGAGCACAGCAATAACACTGCCGTCTCTCTCAGATCTGCAAAATACTGCATACAAGGTCTGCTGGGGAGGTTCTTATATAGTAAGGGGCAGGCAACTTTCCTATTGGTTGCTAGGGATGTTGCTAAGCTCAGACAAAGTCATTGCAGCCTTCTCATTGACCCACAAGCAAGAAGGGAGGTTACTGTTGGGAAAAAAAAAATCTAGAATATTCGAAATTACGAATATTTATCACTATATTCTAAATATTCCCAAATTCTCGAAGTGCGAATATTCACGAATGATATTCGCTATTCGAATATTCGAGCCCAACACTAATCGGTTGCTCTGGGCAACTAAGCCAGTTCTACTTTACACCAGTTTGATAAATGACCCTATTAGACTCTAGTGATTTCTACAGTCTCTGCTTCCTGTTGCACTCTATTTACCTTTGTACCAATGGCGTAGGGATCGCCATAGCAACCATAGCAGTGGCTATGGGGCCCTACGCCACTGGGGCCCGTCCAGACTGTCTTCTGTTTTTTATTTTTATTTTTTATTAACACACACACACAGTGACACTACAGGCAGCCAGGTCCGACCGCCGCCCACTACACTAGACTAGTGTAGTGAACGGGGCGCGGGTGGCCCGCGGCTCGGGCCTGGCTGGGGAGAAGCCGAAGGAGTCAGGTCAGGACTGGAGCAGGCGGGGCGCACGGCCGCACGAGCAGCAGATGAGGTAGGCGGTGGGGGCCGCAACGGGGGCGTACCTGAGGGATGGCACGGAGGCGGAGCCAGGCACCAGCGCCGCAGCGCAGGAAATTGGAATGGAAGAATGATTCCTAGTAACTAGAGGGAGGAGGCGGACTCAGGCGGTGGAGGGGGCCGGGCCGGGGGTGTACCTGGAGACTGGAGTGGAGGGACTAGGGAGGGAGTGGTCCCGTCGGCCGCACTGGCGCTCTCTGACTGCCCGAAACCAGCCTGAGGTGAGCAGCTCAGAGTGTGAGAGAGGAACCTCACTCACTCCTCACTAGTCTCCACTCTCCAGTCTGTGCCACTGCCTGCTGCTGCTGTGACTCTAAAAGTAAGTGATTCACTTAAAGTGAATTTAAGAAAGTGAGAAAGAAGTTTCTGAGATACTTGATCTAAATTCTTAAGTTAAAAAGAGCTGCCTGCAGAGTGGGGCTCCCAGAAGCAAGGGGCGCCCTCCTTATCCTTGCAGGTCTGCAGGCAGATCATCAGACTCTCACTAATTACAAATTTATAGGCAGCACACACCCTGGCCTGTAGTGTCCACCATCAGACAGGGGAGGGAAGAAACCCCAGAACTAGTGTGCCCCCCAACATGGGGGGCACACTGACACTCTATTTCTGGGGTTTCTTTTCTTCCCCCCCCTGTCTGATGGTGGACACTACAGGGGTGTGTGCTGTAATTAGCAACTAAGTGAGAGTTTGATTCTGAAGTTAAAGGGGTTCTGCACTTTCATTTAACTGCTGATCTATCCTCTGGATAGATCATCAGCATCTGATCGGCGGGGGTCCGACACCCGGGACCCCCACTGAGCAGCTGTTTGAGAAGGCAGCGGCGCTCCAGCAGCGCCGCGGCCTTCTCACTGTTTCCCGCCGGGCCGCCGGCCCACTGACGTCACGACTAGTATCAACTAGCGTGGGAGCCGCGAAGCTCTGTTCACTTTAATGGAGCTTAGCCGCGCCCACGCTAGTTGATACTAGTCGTAACGTCAGTGGGCTGGCGGCCCGGCGGTAAACTGTGAGAAGGCCGCGGCGCTGCTGGAGCGCCGCTGCCTTCTCAAACAGCTGATCAGCGGGGGTCCCGGGTGTCGGACCCCCACCGATCAGATGCTGATGATCTATCCAGAGGATAGATCAGCAGTTAAATGAAAGTGCAGAACCCCTTTAAAAAGAGATGCCAGCAGTGATAATGTCACCACCAGACATCTGAGAAGCTCTGACAGATGCTTTTCAGAACCTCCTCCTTGAGCTTCCTTTGTTTTGCTTTCAGTTCCTCATCTCGTTAGCCTCTCTCAGCTGTCATGTAGTTGTACTGATTGCATCCCTTTAAATTCCTCCCCATAGTGCATCAGTTTGCGGTTTATATTACTTCCTGGACTGTGTGTGCATGCTGATCCTACTTCCCAGTCTTCTACAAGATAAGTGTTGTGCATTCTTTTGTGTTTTTCTCTTTGCTGGATCCCAGGTGACCCTGACTCCCTCCGTATCAAGTGTAGGGAGCCGGTGGTCGTGTCCCCTCACTATTGTAGGGTGTTCAGGTGTTATACAGTCGAGGTACGAGGATATGCGATCATCTACCATTGGGATTTTCGCATAGGCTGAGCAGTAAGGGAGAGAGCCAGGTCTTATGCAGGGGTCTCCCTTTTTGTTCCTTAGTTTTGGATCCAGTGAGTCGTATATTCATTTTGTGTTGTCTTGTTTCCTGTACACATTCCGTGACATTATAAACCGCCAAAACCGTCTCAAGCATGGATCCGGTTTCACTTTTGACTGAACGCTTTCAGGGTCTTTCATTGGAGGTAGCTGATCTCCGTAAGACTCTTTCTCAGTTTCTAGTGACCGGTTCAGCTTGCGTTCATGGAGTTTGTTCTGAGCCTAAGATCTCGCTCCCGGATACGTTCTCCGGGGGTAGTGAGAATTTTGTGCGTTTTAGAGAGGCTTGCAAACTCCATTTTCGCCTTCTTCCCCATTCCTCTGGTGATGAGGAACGGAGGGTGGGGATCATTATATCGCTGCTCAGGGGTAACGCTCAGTCCTGGGCCTTTTCGCTGCCGGTGGGGGCACGGCCCCTCCGTTCAGTGGATGAATTATTTTTAGCCCTGGGTCAGATATATGATGATCCGGATCGTATTGCTCTGGCGGAGTCTAGACTACGTCTCTTATGCCAGGGTAAACAATCCGTAGAGATATACTGCTCAGAATTTCGGAGATGGGCAGCTGATACTGGTTGGAATGATGCTGCACTCCGAAGTCAATTTTGCCATGGTCTTTCAGAGGGATTGAAAGATGCATTTGCCTTTCATGAGAGACCTACCTCCTTGGACTCTGCCATGTCTCGGGCCGTTCGTATTGACAGGCGTCTTAGAGAGAGAGGAGAGATCACTCCTTCCTGTCATACTCAATCCCAGGACAGTGCAGTGGTCTCATTCAGTGCGCAGGGGTCTCAGTCGCTGTCAACCCCTTCTGAGCAGGAGCCCATGCAGCTGGGGTTGATTGCCTCTGACAATAGAAGATTCAGCCCGCATGGGAAGGTTTGTTTTTGTTGTGGAGGTATAAATCATTTGGCAAATGTTTGTCCCTCTAGGAGATTCAGGCAGTTTTTTGGGAGTAATAAAGAAACAAAAAGGAAAAAATCCTTTAAAAATGTTCCGTCTGTTACTATTGGCAAGGTTGAGGCGGAAATTGAAGGTTTTCCGTTTGCTTGTAGTTCCCATTTTGTCCTGCCTGCCAGGGTGGCGCTAGAGAGCAAGAACATTTTTTGAGAGATTTTTGTAGATAGTGGAGCAGCTGTCAATCTCATTGATAATCAATTTGCGATAACTCATGGTTTCCAGGTATGCACTTTGGGAAAGGATATTCCTGTTTTTGCTATTGATTCCGCTCCACTTTCTCAGAAATCATTAAAGGGCATAGTTCACAATATCCGTTTAATTGTGAGTGATGCTCATGTTGAGGATGTCCTGTTTCGTCCTTAGCGGATTGCCTACTCCTCTAGTGTTGGGGCTACCCTGGCTCACTAAACATAACCCCACCATTGATTGGCAAGCAAGGCAAATAAATGGTTGGAGTGACTTTTGCAGAGAGAATTGCCTCACGACATCTGTTTCTGAGGTTTCTACTAAGACTGTACCATCTTTTCTCTCTGAATTTTCGGATGTGCTCTCTGAGAGTGGTGTTCAGGACTTGCCCCCGCACAGGGAGTACGATTGTCCTATTAATCTCATCCCAGGCGCCAAGCTGCCTAAATCTCGTTTATACAATCTCTCCCAACCTGAAAGGCTCGCTATGCGTGCTTATATCTCTGAGAGTCTGAGAAAGGGACACATACAGTACGACCCTCGAAGTCACCTGTTGCCGCTGGTTTTTTCTTTGTTAAAAAAAAAAGATGGTTCTTTAAGACCTTGTCTGGATTTCAGGGAGCTGAACAGTATCACTATTCGTGACCCTTATCCGCTTCCTCTGATCCCGGACCTATTTAACCAGATTGTTGGGGCTAAAGTTTTTTCCAAATTAGATCTAAGAGGGGCATACAACCTGGTCAGGGTCAGAGAAGGGGACGAATGGAAGACGGCCTTCAATACCCCTGAGGGCCATTTTGAGAATTTGGTTATGCCTTTTGGTTTGATGAATGCCCCAGCCGTTTTTCAGCATTTCGTGAACAGCATTTTTTATCATTTAATGGGGAAATTTGTATTAGTGTATTTGGATGACATTTTGATTTTTTCTCCTGATTTCAAAACTCATAAGGAACACTTACGTCAGGTCTTGCTCATCCTGCGGGAGAATAAATTATACGCGAAACTGAAAAAATGTGTGTTTGCGGTTCCAGAAATTCAATTTCTGGGGTTTCTTCTCTCCGCTTCTGGTTTTCGCATGGACCCCGAGAAGGTCCGCGCTGTGCTTGAGTGGGAGCTTCCTGAGAATCAGAAGGCGCTGATGCGTTTTTTGGGCTTTGCCAATTATTACAGGAAGTTTATTTTGAATTATTGAGAGAGCCAGGTCTTATGCAGGGGTCTCCCTTTTTGTTCCTTAGTTTTGGATCCAGTGAGTCGTATATTCATTTTGTGTTGTCTTGTTTCCTGTACACATTCCGTGACAGATAAGGAGGGTGCCCCTTCCTTCTTTTGGGGGGCACACTCTTATATGACAGACTAAGGGTACTTTTACACTTGCGGCAGGACGGATCCGGCAGGCTGTTCTGCCTGACGGATCCGTCCTGCCGCTTTTTCGCTGGACCGCTGCTCCGTCCCCATTGACTATATTGGGGATGGGGGCGGAGCTCCGGCGCAGCACGGCAGTGCACGGTGAGAGGCCACCTGGATGAAAAAGTCAGACTTGCAGTACTTTTTTCGGCCGCCAGCCTTTCTCCGCACACTGTCGCGCTGCACCGGAGCTACATTCCCATTATAGTCAATGGGGATGGAGTGGCGGCAAGGCAAAATAGCGGCAGGACGGATCCAACAGGCTGAACAGCCTGTCGGATCCGTCCTGCCGCAAGTGTGAAACTGCTCATGGCGGTGGGAGATCTAGGATGGGTGTTTGTGTGGGAGCTTCTGGAAGGGGTGGTGGGAGGCCCGATAGATATGTGGGGGCTGGGGCGGCCCATAAAATTGTTTTGCTATGGGGCCCATGCATTTCTAGCTACGCCACTGAGGAGATGGCTGAAAAATTATCATGGCGGTCTGGTCTGAATGAAGAAGATGAGGAAAGAGAACGTCTACAACAAAGGTGACATCACTGGATGTAAAAGGTATGTGGCGCTATGTAGGAGAGGAGATGCCATTTGCAGAAGGAGGATTCAGAGCTGGGTGAGGACGGCCAAAGGGGGCAGCAGGCCACGGGCGGGTGGCAGATGGTGGGGGGAACCACAAGCCTTGAGCAGGGTCTGGGGAGGGAGGAGAGCGGAGGAGCTTCCTGGCTGTAGCCTGTGTTGTCTATTGTATGATGTGAAGCAGGCAGTGCAGCCAGGACAGGCCTCCCCTCTCTCCGTATGATGTGTAGAGACAGGCCACAACTATAGAATGTCAGCTGTACAGTTTGTTGGGAGTGGCCTATTATATGTAGGAGGGGCTTTAAATAATGGGCGGGGCTAAAAAATGGGCCACTTGAATGGATTTGCCCCCCAGGACTAAGGCTGCCAGCCCTCCCCTGGTAAAAGAGATGTAAGAAATACATTACTGAAATGTAACTATTACCTTTTTTCGAATTGTTGAGATGTACCCCATTTGTATCAAACTTGTTGTAGGGATCTGCGTACACCAATGTTGTAATATTTAAGGGTCAAAGAACCCTATTGTTGTTATACATAATTGAAAATAAAAGAAAGTTTTAAATAGAAATAAAAAATAAAAATTTTTTTTGAGCAATTCGACTTTGGATCGATATTCTGAAGCTCGATTCGCTCAACCCTAAGTTACTGCAGCTTAGCTGCATTGTGTATAGGAGGTCCTGTCTCCATGTAAACTTAGTCTGCTGTTCTGTATCTCCCTCATGCTTTATACTGCAGCACTGCCTGTTCAATTTTGCTGCTATGTGTAAGTGGAAGGTCAGTATGTGGAGAGATGATTAGGTTAAAGCAAGGACAGAAGATTATAAACTACAGGGACCCAAACCCTCAGAGAGAAGAGGACTATCTGCATGTAGATGGCGGGGCATTAATAAGGGGAGGTGCTTTCATCAGCCATTGATTAGTAAACTCTTGACTCCTCCTCCTGAACTCTGCAGGAATCAATGCAGGAGGAGAGGTTTTGGGGAAGTTGCTTGGGGTGTTTCCAAATTTTGCACCTACTTACGCTCTAGGGTACAGTAAGGCCCCTTAGACTTATTTGGGGGCCGTATTATGGCGGCGTACCACTTGCATATTACTCTGGTGTCAATCGGTGGCCGACATGAAATGGACTCTACAATTTGGACAACCCCTTCGTAATCACCAGTGTGAGCACAACACAAAAATACACATCTCACATCCTGCAGACCTTCTGGTGAGAAGAACGAGGCCTTATCCAAGCAATCAACGGGGGACGGGATCTCTTCCTTACTTTTCAGAAAAGAGGTTCTGCAGCATCTGCGCCTCAAATTCTGTAATTTTATTTAAAGGATTAGAGTGTTTCATATAATATAAAGATCTATATAAAGTTTTGGAACTATACAGATTAATAAAAAAAAAATCAGCCACCAAATCAAACGAAAAATGTGAAGCAGAAAATTTACTGTTAAGGTAAAAATCAATGTATTGAAAACTGAAAATCTGCATCCATTAAACAAACACTATCCATATATCTTAGTTCATTAACATATTAAAATAATCTGGCCTTCATCCTGGCAGAGTGTTGTGATGTCACCACATTAGCATAGAATGTTCTAGAACTGGGCCTACAGCTGTGATGTCACTGGATGACATCACAATGAGGGATTTGTGAAGGTGTGACTCCATGTTGGATGCACACAACTTCAGAAAGAAGATTGGACGCCATGAGGAATCATAGGCGTCTGCGGTATGTTGATCGGCGGCTGCTGGTCAACTCTCTCTCATCCTGCATGTCGATTGGCTCATTCCTTCTGACCCGATTCAGGAAACTGAATCAAAAATGGAGGACTCTGATGAGGAACTCCAGCTTCCTGGCCAAGAAATCAACCATCATGACACAGGTCAGGAGCTTCTTCAGGTCAGTTGCCTTAAGACGTAAAAACCATGTCATCCGCCATGACATAGCTGAGAAGACACCAACTATTTTTATTGCTGATCCAAAAGTTGCACATGAGGGGCCCCTAATACCACAAGGCATGTCCCTGGGAGAAAAAACAGAAAGTGGGGAACCCCCACAAAAAAGACCTCGGGACGCTGATACTGTGGAGCCAGTCCTTGTCCACAAAGCACCACCTTCTAAAAAAACACCAAAGAGCTGTAAGCGACGATGTAATAGAAAGACTCGTCAAAAACAACACACAGCAATGAAGGATGATGTCTCTTTAAATTTTGAGACCCTTAAAACATCCGACAAGAAAATGGCTGAGTCTGCTGTAGACCTTTTGAAGGCATCTCGTGAAGCTTCCAAAGTCAGTCTTAAACGGAAAGCACCAACCTCCAATGACAGTCAGTCCGGGACATTTCCACCAGCCAAAAGAGCTGCGGCAGAAAACATGTCCGCTCCATCTACCAAAGATGTAGGAAGCCCGGAGCTGGGAACATCACAAGTGGAGATGGCCTATACCTGGAGAGCACAGAACAACTTGTCTCCAAAGCACTTATCTATCCTGAAGAGCAGCGGCCAGGAAGGCATGCTGGACGATGACATCATTAATCAGGCCCAGGATCTCCTGCAGAATCAGTTTGGGGACTTTGATGGCCTGCAGCCCGCCGCTGCTATTCTCTTTCCAGGGTACAGTGTGCTAAAGAAGGCCGTACAAATCCACTACGACGAGGACAGGGTGCACTGGCTGACCACCTGCTTCAAAAATGGCGACATCCTAGTGGCCGACAGCATCAAGACCAGCAAATTGCCTCTATCTGTTTGCCAGCAGATTAATAACATCTACAGTGTAGTGGTCAATGAGCCCCTGAAAAATCTAAAATGTCTCAACGTGGATCAGCAGAGAAACACCTATGACTGTGGGGTGTTCGCCATAGCATTTGCCTTTGAGTTTCTGGCAGATGACGGTGAACCCACGGCGATCTTCCAGCACGACGTGATGAGAGACCATCTAATATCCTGCCTACAGAATGGCAGGATCACAGGCTTTCCCAAAAAGGTCAATTAGCGACTCCATGTCTTTCATGACATGTGGAGTCTATGATGGGCCAAGAGATCGCCCTGACCACAAGCCTGATATTACAGAAACAGACCTGGATCCTCTACTTCACCAAAGCTGCCGTCTCTACCCAATCCCAGATTACAACCGCTGGCCCATGGCACAGGTCTACAACCCACAGACTTGTTGGCATCGGTAAGTAACCAGTGACTATTCTAAGTTTGATCATTTCCGTGTACTGATTGTAATAATGTCTTCTCATGTGATAACAAATGTATGTGTAGAATGTACTTAGACAACACCAAATGTTTGGAGTAATCGCACCCCACAATCATTGGCCTTTTAGCCTATGGGCCCCATAACTTTGCTGTGTCTATAGTTATACCTATTTATTGGGGGGGGGGGGTAGCCTAATTTATTATGTTAACTCGGTCCTAGAGACCCGATTATCAGGCGGTTGTGTCCCAGGAACATTTGTCAGACTATCAGATGATAGGGACCACATCCATGAGGAGACCTTGTATCCTCATTGTGTATATTGATGATTTGTGACTTTTCTGCTGCTTGATATTTATGGTGTTTTCTGTATAATTTGGACACAGCGGTATCCACTGGAAATGAAAACAGCCTGGGGTTAAGAAGGCAATTGCAGCAGATCGGCTCACCAGAGGTCTGAGACAACATGAGGTGCAGAAGAAACCATCTCCTGATCTTCACCAGTGACCCCTGCTAGAAGGTATTGGCCTTAAGAACCAAAAAGAGCCCTAAATAAGGTAAGATCCTTGTTATAGGAGTCATAAAATGTAATGTGATTTATGACAGAAGCTCAAAATAATAATAGATATGATGCCAAATTCTGGAGACACCAGAGTGATGAAACAGAATAATTTAGGGTTTAGATTCTCCACTAAGATGAGCAGAGCAGTAGACATTAGTGGAAAATCATCCAAATCGCCTGATACATGGTAAAATTGATAAAATTCTAACTGCCTACAGTCGCCACTAGGGGGAGCTCCCATTAACCTTGATATATAGATCACCTTGAGCAATGGCTCCCAGAATTTTAACCATGGAAGTGTGTAAGAAAGCAATGATTTGTATCAGTTAAACTGAGCTCCAAAAGTTTATGAAAATAAATCATTCTACGATTATAAGGTGTATTCTGTTTATGTTGGATACAGCAGTGGGTCCCAGAACAAGAATAACAGCTATAACAGTCAATGACATTGATAAGCGTTGGTATAGCTGTTATAAACATCGGCCCAAGTTTAATACTGTTAAAGGGATTATAATGACTCACAGTGACCGGGAGTAAATTGTGTGACACTTACATGTCATTTTCTGTTGTTCCATGTTCAGTCATAATTATATTTTTTGCATCTGCAGATCACTGTACCAGAGCGGGGGTCTCACTGTGTTCCTGCAATGAATATGGGATACAGCTGGAGGTGATGACTCTACCACAAGTCAGCGACATGGTGGCCACCATGTCAGGATCAGATGACCTGCACTTCAGCAAGAGGCAGATTCCGGGCTCGGTCTCTGCACTCACCCACCGGACTTTCCGCAGACAGACGTATTCACTAAAGAAGTGAGTTTCCTGCTGCATCAAAGGCAGATTCCAGGCTTGGTCTCTGTATTCACTACTGGACTTGACATTCACCGGACTTTCCGCAGACAGACGTATTCACTAAAGAAGTGAGTTTCCTGCTGCATCAAAGGCAGATTCCAGGCTTGGTCTCTGCATTCACCACTGGACTTGACATTCACCGGACTTTCCGCAGACAGATGTATTCACCAAAGAAGTGAGTTTCCTGCTGCATCAAAGGCAGATTCCAGGCTTGGTCTCTGCATTCACCACTGGACTTGACATTCACCGGACTTTCCGCAGACAGATGTATTCACCAAACAAGTGAATTTTCTGCTGTATCAAAAGGCAGATTCCAGGCTTGGTCTCTGCAGAAGTCAACCTACTTGACATTCACCAGTTTTCCACCGCCTAGGGGAAGGGCAGTCCTTCAGCCATGGCTCCCTAGAGGTTTCCTCCACTGGGGTTTTTCCTCTCCTGAGTGCTGAAGGCCCGACTCATCATGAGTCAAAGGCCCATCATCAACAGGGCCACATTTAAGACCAGTGCCCTGACTTCTAATGAGAACATCTACTGTACATTTGATACCTTGCAGTTAATAAAGAAGTCAGTGTATATTAAGTAGTGGTGTGTCTGAGCCTCTTTATGAATCTTCATAGTCAACTGGATGGGGGTGCAGGGTGTCCGACCCTTGCTGCTCAGATAGTGATGGCCTTTCTTGGTTTTACAGCTAGCCTTATTTATTTTATCTCCTACCTACAGTTGGGGACTGATTGGTGGGGACTGCTGGGTCCCCCATGATCATGAGAATGGGGATCCTGTGTCCCCGAAGAAATGGAATGGTAGGTCAATCATGTTCCCTTCTGCTTTATTCAGTGTCTATGGGACTTCTGGAAATAGCTGAGCTTTGTACTCGACTATCTCCAGCAGACCCATGGAGAGTAGCTATGTGCACGCTCGACCTGCCACTTCATTCATAAGTGGACACAGGATCCAGTTCTGTGATCAGTGGTGGTCCCAGATATTTTGTGGATAGGGGAAAGTTTTGTATCGACAGAAACTATCTCCGGACCACATACCCCTTGAAGTCAACAGGTGCGCAAAAATGTGGCTGTAACATGGACCACATCCAGATTTTTGTTTTTGGGAATCCACAATTTGTAGACCGCAAAACAGATATGGTTGTGTGCATGGAGGGTTATACAGATTCCACTGAAAAAATTAAAATATTAAGAGGTAGAGTCAGCGGTGTACCTCCAACGGAGGCAGACCACGCAGTTGCTATGGGACCCCTGGGGGAAGGGGGCCCAGTCTTGGACAAAAGGCCGCCTCCTAATTACACTTAATTCTCGCTCCTGTCTTGAGTCCCTTGTCTGGGGCTCAGGCTCTGCTTTCCAGCTCTCTGCTTCCTCTGTCCTGTCCTCGGGGCCCCCCTTTACTCAGTGCATCATCAGTGGCTAGCTCTGCACCCGCCGGAGTCCCGTTGTCTCGCTGATGGGCGCTGAGATGGCTTGGTCTATGCCACGGGAGTTGGGATTTCATTCCTCTCTAGAGGATGATGAGAGCGACTTCTGCGAAAACAATGACTTTAGGTGAGAAGTGAGTGTGCTGTCAGTAATGTGTGTTCTGGTGTGAAGTGCACCCCTCATTTCCAGTGCTGAACCCCCAGTTCTACTCTGCAGACCGACACAGTGTAATACCGCCATGTCCTGCTCTGTGCACTCAGGTACAGTAAGTGTCTCTGTGTCAGCTTCATGCACTGATGTACAGACACATTGTTTCTCCTGCTTTACACTGCAGCTTAGCTCCATAAGGGCATTACTATGACCACAGGAAACATGCTGTCACATTACAGACGTGGGGCTGCATGCAACTACCTGAGACGCCATAAGGGGGCGCTCCAAAATTAAATACTGGAACATGTATGAAAGAAATTAACTTGGTGGTATGGAAACCTATCCAGATGTGTAGAGGAAACCATAAGGGTAATGTAGAAGAGACAGCGCCATAAGGAGGTGTATGGCGGTACAATATAAGATAAATACATGATCGGCATGCATATAAAGTTATAACGGTGTCTTCTCCTATGGGCTGAGTTTCCACAAGGAACAATAAATTGAACAGGTTGAAACCCAGTATGCCCAGTCCCTTCCCATTCACAATACATTTTGAGCCTCATGCCCGTACAGAAATGCCCACTTTGGGCAGATTGGCACAAGTGCTGCCCCTTTATGGTCCGTTTTGCAGGATGATCAGGGGCCAGGATCTCAGAGCAGATGGGGTATAATACTGCATCCCTATCTGGACTCCCAGGAAGAAAGGAGGAAAGTTACACATTCAGACCCTAGAAATCTAGTTCTGCTTTTATTCCATTCACATTCTATATAGAATCGCCATCATCATATAAAGCATCAGCGCGTCAGCTCCTCACTGCTGATATCACTGTAATCTACAGAGCAAGTATACAGAGGAAAGGCACACACCGCCTCCCGTAGAAATTACACAGGCTGTTACCTTTAAAAACCATATTAAAGTCTAGAGATGGCTATAATATACTAAAAAGATCAGCAACTGTGAACATACATTACATCACTTATCCCATACTGATCCAGAAGTATAGACTGTATTATACTCCAGAGCTGCACTCACTATTCTGCTGGTGCAGTTACTGTGTACATACATTACTTATTCCTGTATTATACTCCAGAGCTGCACTCACTATTCTGCTGGTGGAGTCACTGTGTACATACATTACTTATCCTGAGTTACATCCTGTATTATACTCCAGAGCTGCACTCACTATTCTGCTGGTGGAGTCAGTGTGAACATAATTTATTATACAAGCGGGTGTGGACCCACTGCGCCACTGACTGGCTATACTCTGGAGGGGTGTGACTAAGCAACTAGCCTCTGATGGTGAGGATATGCTTGGGCCGTTAGGATAGTTGCCAGGTGCCACTCTAGAGCAGTCCCCAAGTGAGTGGCATCTGACCAGGGGGTCAGAGATACTGGTGCAAGCACCAATGGGAAGTATGTGGTCAGGAAGTCCAGAGTCAGGACAGGCAGCGATCAAGCAAGGTCTGTAATTGAAGTCCGAGGTCAGAGGCAGGCGGCAAACAGGTGAAATCCGATAATTCCAAAAGCAGGGTCCGGTACACAGCAAAGCAGAACTTGAAAAACACCTTCACACTTGGAACTAGACAAGCCAGTGACCATGAGTTGCTCAGGCATCCTCATGTGGTAGGAAGCACCTTTAAATACCTCCTGCAATCCAGCCATAGGCTGGTGAGACAGAGGGGTGTGTACGTGCTGCCGCCCCAGTGAGGAGAGACACACCCATACAAGCCCTAGCAAACAGTACAGGTCTCCAGCAGGAAGTAAACTCTGGCATGGAGCACAGATGCAACAGTTAAGCTACCTGCTGCCCGCGCTTGTCAGCATGGCAGCAGGAGGGAAAGAGGGAGCCCAGCGCCCGTGGGTAGGGGCAGCAGTGCCGACACGGACCGCTGGGCTTACACATTACATCACTTATCCCATACTGATCCAAAATTATAGACTGTATTATACCCCAGAGCTGCACTCACTATTCTGCTGGTAAAAACGTGGTAAAGTTTTATAGTTTTGCAAATTAAGAGGGTTTGGATTTATACGAGACCTTGACACAGGTCGCGGTTATTATGTGAACTGTCGAGCTGTGAAATGCCGCAACCTGCCCAGCCACCTCTACAGCCTCTATGTGGATGAGGTTGTCGAGTTTACCCCAGCAGAGAGCACTCGCGGACCATACGCCACTGGAATCACCCGGCCCGAGGAGAGCCCAGAATCAGAAGAGGAGCCAGTACACACTACTGCCCCCAAGCGGCTGGAAGCCAGATATGTGCCTCGACTGACCCATAGTCAGAACCAATATGCCACTGGCAATATCCTGTGGCAGCCCACAATCGCCACCAGGGATCCAGAGGTGCACTCAAAGAAACAGAGATCATCCAAGTTTAGGTCAATGTCCCTATCTGCACCTGACCCAGTGCAGGAATGTACCTAGCTATTGCGGCAACTGGTGGTTCCTCATAGCCAGACCATTCCAGTCCAACCTCAGGAAATGAGGATGTCTACATCCCTTGCTAAAGAGGTTGTCTCTGTTGCTATTACCAAACCTACTGCCACAGTTGTGCCAGCTATGATGGAAGAGGAGCTGTCACGGAAGGTGAGGGAAGGAAAGCAAACCAAACACAGCTAACAGGTAACAAAACACCAGGCTAGGCCCCACATCTAAGGAACAGGGAATGGTCACCACCTGACAAACCCTAAGCCTTTCCCTCACTGCTAACAACACGAACAAATCCCAATGGTAGAAGTGTTCATGCACTGGAACCTAATCCCTGCTGCAACTGAAACAGGCCCTCAGCTAGGGAACAGGCGATCAGACAACCGATTCCTTGCAAGAGAAGAAGGAACCAGTGTCTTCCTAAGGCCTAGCCAGGAAATACAACAAAAGGGAAGAAAAGAGGACTTATCTCAAGATGGACTGGGAGCAGGAGATCCACCAAGCACCAGTAGAGAACTCCAGAAGAAACTATAAACCGCAAGGGCTATAGTTAGAGGTGGAGATAAATAGCATCACTAACTAACAAACTAGCAGAACCTGCGAGGAGGTGGGACCCAGCCCAACAACACAACAAAGCAATCTGTCAGATAGGCTCACGTGCCGCAAGTCTGACAGACCTTCTCAGATCACTCGCAGGGCAGGGCATGACAGTACCCCCCACTACGGGTGACCTCCGGGCACCCATGACCAACTTTATCCGGGTGTGCCCTGTGAAAGGCCTTCACAAGGCGGCTAGCATTGACATCGGTAGCTGGAACCCACATTCTTTCCTCAGGACCGTACCCCCTCCAATGCACAAGGTACTGAAGGGAGCCCCGAAGAACACGCGAGTTAAGTATTCTGGAGATCTGAAACTCCAGATTACCATCTACCAAAACCAGAGGAGGAGGCAAAGGAGATGGTTCAACAGGTTCAACATACTTCTTCAACAAGGATCTGTGAAACACATTATGAATCTTCCAGACCTGAGGAAGTTCCAGACGAAACGCAACTGGATTAACAATGGCCGAGATTTTATAAGGACCAATAAATCTTGGGCCCAACTTCCAAGAGGGTACCTTCAACTTAATGTTCTTAGTGGACAACCACACCAAATCACCCACACACAGGTCCGGAACAGTCATACGTCTCTTGTCATACATTTATATCTTTCGCACATTTTTCTCAAATTAATTTTAATCCTCCGCCGGATAGAAGACAACGAAGAAGAGAATCTCTCCTCTTCGGGTATACCAGAAGCTTCAGTCCCAGAAAAAGTACCAAACTGAAGGTGAAAACCATATGCGCCAAAAAATGGTGACTTATCAGTTGACTCCTGTCTACAGTTATTCAAGGCAAACTCAGCCAAGGACAAAAACGAGGACCATTTTTCCTGATTTTCAGCGACGAAACACCTCAAATAAGTCTCCAGGTTCTGGTTAGTGCGCTCAGTTTGTCCATTCGACTGAGGATGGAAAGCCGAAGAGAAAGACAAATGAATACCCAGACGAGTACAAAACCCCTTCCAAAACCTGAAAACAAATTGCGTCCCCCTATCAGACACCACATCAGAGGGAATGCCGTGTAATTTCACGATGTTATCAATAAACACTTGAGCGAGAGTCTTGGCATTGGGCAAACCTGATAATGGTATAAAGTGCGCCATCTTACTGAAGCAGTCCACCACCACCAAAATCACTGTCTTCCCAGAGGAACTAGGCAAATCAGTGATGAAGTCCATGGACAAATGCGTCCAGGGACGGGATGAGATGGACAAAGGAAGAAGAGATCCTGAAGGCCGAGTATGAGTCACCTTGGCATGTGCACAGGTCTCACGTAACCCTCCGCACCTTTACGTAAACCTGGCCACCAGAATCTCTGGGAAATAAGATCCGCAGTGGAGCTGCTCCCAGGGTGTCCCGCAAGGACAGTATCATGATGTTCCTTGAACACCTTGTGCCGAAGCCCAGAAGGAACAAACAACCTCCGTGGAGGACAGGAATCAGGTGCCTCACCTTGAGCCACCAACACTTCCGCCTCCAGCTCAGGATAAAGAGCGGATACCACCACCCCATCAGCCAAAATCGGAGCGGGATCCTGCGAATCCCCCCCCCCCCCCCCCCCCCCAGGAAAGCTACATGACAAAGCATCTGCTTTGACGTTTTTTATCCCAGGACGATAAGTGACCACAAAATTAAATCTGGTAAAAAAACAATGATCACCTGGCCTGCCTATGGTTCAGACGCTTTGCTGATTGAAGGTAAGCCAGATTCTTATGGTCAGTAATTACCGTAATCGGATGAATCGCTCCTTCTAGTCAATGACGCCATTCCTCAAAGGCCAATTTGATGGCCAGCAACTCTCTATTCCCAACATCATAATTTCTTTCGGCAGCAGAGAGTTTCTTAGAGAAAAAAGCACACGGGCGCCATTTGCTAGGAGAGGGACCCTGCGACAAAACTGCTCCGACACCCACTTCTGATGCGTCACACTCCTGCCCGGCCAAGCCAGCCAGCACCCCTGAGGCCAAGCCTGTCAGCACCCCTGAGACCAAGCCTGCCAGCACCCCTGAGAACAAGCCTGTCAGCAAACTTGAGGCCAAGCCTGTCAGCACCCCTGAGGCCAAGCCTGTCAGCACCCCTGAGGCCAAGCCAGCACCCCTGAGGCCAAGCGAGCCAGCACCCCTGAGGCCAAGCCAGCCAGCACCCCTGAGGCCAAGCCAGCCAGCACCCGAGGCCAAGCCTGCCAGCACCCCTGAGGCCAAGCCTGCCAGCACCCCTGAGGCCAAGCCTGCCAGCACCCCTGAGGCCAAGCCTGCCAGCACCCCTGAGGCCAAGCCAGCCAGCACCCCTGAGGCCAAGCCTGCCAGCACCCCTGAGGCCAAGCCTGCCAGCACCCCTGAGGCCAAGCCTGCCAGCACCCCTGAGGCCAAGCCTGCCAGCACTCCTGAGTCTTCAGAACTGTAAGTAAATTATATATAAGGGGAGCTTACAATATGAAAGAGACAAATTATGTCAGAGCGGCTCTTCACCTACACGTGTATCAGCACTAGATATATACCCCTTACTCTCCCTAATACCCAATACACATCCACACCCCACAATATGTTCTTTCACCTTCTTGTGTTACAGACCCCTGTACAATTTAACAATCTTCTTTAATACACAGACATTTAGATTCATACATTTCCTACACTGGCACAAATGCGTTGCCAGTGACCAACTGTCTGTGCTCAGTCCTACGCGTAACCGTCGCAAGTGCATGAGGAGCTGAGGATGTGGCGGCGAGGTCCGAGAGGTATGAGGGGGTGGGGGGGCCCATAAATGTTTTTTGCTATGGGGCCCAGTCATTTCTAGCTACGCCCCTGCTTTCTACCTACTGTTCAGAGAATGTTTTTTCTTTTTCTTACTCCTTTAGTTATTTGTTATATGCATACATTATGATACATTCTCAATTTCCCCTTTCCCATTATCCCTTATTTTGTACCCCTCTCCCCATCTATCTTCTATTTTCTTTTAAAAGTAACATAAAAAAATAAGCACATAAATCATGCCACTGACAATTACAGTTGTGTCATTCATCTAAGTCCTAAATATAAGGGATGTTTGATAAAGGACACATATTGCTGCAAACACCGTCAGCTTCAGACTGGGGTTCTTCATGTGACGTGGCCAGCGTCACATGACCGACAGACCGACCAGTCGAGCACCGAGTGATCGGCTCGGCGCTCAAGGCAGACCTAGGAGCAGGGAGCCTCTCAGCTAGCAAAGCCGCCCTGGGAACGAGGTCAAACACAGATCCTCGCTCCTGAAGCTAAGCAGCAGGTCTGCGGCTGATGGGAGACCGAGTGCGCCTTCGGCACCCCATTACAGAACCACTAAGGGCTGAAACCCTATTTCTCCTTAATATCCTGAAAATATTGGAATAATTTGAGAGTGATATCCAAGACGTGCTTGTCTGAGTCTAACAGGGTTTTGTTTAGGCGCCACATCCATTCCCTTATAGGAAGGTTAGCAAAGGCAAGTGAAGATGTTACAGGGGCATGATCAGAAACTGTAATGGGGCCAATGGTAGACTTTTTTACCATTTCTATGTGGGGGTTAGACAGGAAAATATAATCTAACCGTTGATAGGAGCGGTGAAGCGGTGAATAAAATGTAAAATCTTTTTCCGAGACATTTAATGTCCTCCAGGTGTCTATTAAGTGCAATTCCCTTAATAATTTCTGAATTCCTCCAAGCCTAGTGATGTGTCTAAGCGAGGGTTGAAGGACACATTAAAGTCACCCCCCCAATATTTTTACACCTTCAGCAAAGTCTTGGAATTTGGACAGGGTCGTTTTAAGCCAGAAATGTTGTCGGGTGTTGGGGGCATAAAGACCTGCAAGCATTACCAATAGGTGACCAATCTTACCCTTCACAAATCTGAATCTACCTTCAGAGTCCTGCTGCACTACTACTGGTACAAACGGTACACTTTTGCTAATCGTGATACTGACTCCTCTAGAAGCAGATCCACATGTGCTATGAAATCTTTCCTGTCTTGAAATGCTTTTCCTGAAGAAAGCATATGTCACTTCCGATTATTTTTTTCAGTACTGTGAGGATTTGAGACCTTTTTTGGGGTGTGTTAAGTCCTCTAACATTGAAGGTGGTTAACCACCTCCCATAGACTAAAAACGTCTGGGAGGTGGTTCTCTATCTCTGAATGGACGTGACAGCAGGGCAACCCAGAAAGAAGGCAGGGACAGTGCCCAGGTGCTGTGTATACAGTGCAGGAAGCGCTATGTGCTTCCTGTTCCGGCCCGGCGGTCATGTGACCGCCGGGGACGGGAGAGTGCAGGAGCTGTGAGGTTTTCTACAGACCTCGATCAGCCCTGCACTGAGGCTGTATAGTCCTGTACAGCCTCTCTGGGGGGGGGGGTGTATTTCTCCTGTAACTGGGGCTACTATGTCAGCCCCAGTTACAGGAGAAATATACAGTGGAAAAAAAAAAAAAGTGATGTTAAATGTCCCCTAGAGCTCTTGTATGACCTTATGGGGGGGACGAAAAGTGTAAATAAATAAAATTAAAAAAAGTGTTTAAAAAAAAGTTTCACATGTCCGATAAACACCTTAAAAAATTAAAACGGTGTGAAAAAAAGCCATTTTTGTCACTTTACATGACAAAAAGTGCAACACCAAGTGATCGAAAAGGCGTATGTCCCACAAAATGGTACCAATAAAACAGTCACCTCATTTTGCAAAAAATGAGCCCCCACATTAGAAAATCGCTCAAAAAATAAAAAAATATATAGCTCTCAGAACATGGACACATTAAAACATAATTTTTTTGTTTCAAAAATGCTATTATTGTGTAAAACTTAAATAAATAAGAAAAAGTATACATATTAGGTATCGCCACGTCCATAACGATCTGCTCTAAAAAAAAATCACTTGACCGAACCCCTCAGGTGAACGCTGTAAAAATAAATAAATAAAAACTGTGCTAAAACAACCAATTTTTTGGTCACCTTGCCCCATAAAGTGTTATAATGAATGATCAAAAAATCATATATACCCAAAAATAGTACCAATAAAACTGGCACCTTATCCCCTAGTTTCCAAAATGGGGTCACTTCTTGGGAGTTTCTACTGTAAGGGTGCATCAGGGGGGCTTCAAATGGGACATGGCATCTAAAAACCATGTGGCGCTCCTTTACTTCTGTGCCCTGCCGTGTGCCCATACAGCAGTTTATGACCACATGTGGGGTGTTTCTGTAAACCGCAGAATCTGTGTAATAAATATTGAGTTTTGTTTGGCTGTTAACCCTTGATGTGTTAAAGAAAAAATTGGATTAAAATGGAAAATCTGCACTAAAAAGTGAAATTAAAAAATGTGATCTCCATTTTCCTTTAATTCTTGTGGAACGCCTAAAGGGTTAACAAAGTTTGTAAAATCAGTTTTAAGTTACTTGAGGGGTGTAGTTTCTACAATGGGGTCATTTATGGGGGTATCCACTATGTAGGCCCCACAAAGTGACTTCAGACCGGAACTGGTCCTTAAAAAGTGGGTTTTGGCAATTTTCTTAAAAATTTTAAAAATTGCTTTTAAACTTCTAATGTCCTAAAAAATTAAAATGACATTTCCAAAATGATGCCAACATAAAGTAGACATATGGGGAACGTTAAGTAATAAATATTTTATGAGGTATCACTTTCTGTTTTGAATGCAGAGAATTTTTGAAATTTTTGGGTAAATTTGGGATTTTTTTCATTAATAAAGGTGAAGTATATTGACTTAAAATTATGACTAGCATGAAGTACAATGTGTCACGAGAAAACATTCTCAGAATGGCCTGGATAAGTAAAAGCGTTCCAAAGTTAATACCACATAAAGTGAGATATGTCAGATTTGCAAAATTAGGCCTGGTCAGGAAGGGGGCAAATGGCCCAGATGGGAAGTGGTTAAGTTCAATTCTGTCATAAATATATCGATATAGTGTAATGCAAGAACTTCTGAAATATCATGCAATGTGGTAAAACCAACATTAAAACAACTAAGCTGAATACATAAAAATCTAATGAGCCGAGTACATAAGAACAAATATAGGCATCAGAGAATAGGTAATGTACTGAAGTGACAGTGGTAATGAGCCACTGTGTAGTAGCGTGGAGGGGTAAATGGTTTTTAAAGATGCATCCTAACCCGTGCCCTCCACGCCCGTGCTTCTGTTAACAACATAACTGCCTTTCCATAGGGTGGTAGCGTGTAAAAAAAAAAAGATGGCAGGAACTAAAACAACTTAAAGAATGCACAACTGTTGAAGAACTATATGCATCACACCACGCAGGTAAACCCACTAGTGTGAACAGCGCCCAACAAGCTTTCCATCTATGTGTAACCATTTGCATGTAGTAGGATCAGTATAACCTTGAGAGGGGATGGTGCGATACCGCTTCAAATGAATCCAAGACGTAATATCTTGAGGCCCAGTACATAGTGTTCCTGAATGCGCTCAGGTGTAGTCTTTCTCTCTGGGCGTTTTTCTGTTGGTGAAGGATTTTAGCTTGGAAGCCACTTTTCAGGCATCCTGGGAAGGGAGCTGTGGTAATCCCGAGACTGTGATGTCCACTGGCAGCCGGGTATCTAGAGCGACCGGGGAAATTTCCAGAATTTTCCAGGCCGCAGGTAGATCTTGTGGCGTGCAAACTATGGAGGGACGACCATTTTTAGCAAATGTAATCCCAAAAGGGTAGAGTCACTTATACAACAGCTTATGATTTCTTAAGTGATCTGTTGGTGGGCGTTTAGCCAAGGTGGAGAAGGCCAAGTCCTGAAACATTAAGACCGATGATTCACCATACTTGAGTTCTGTTTTCTTGAGGGATGCTTGCAAAATAGCTGCTGTGTCTTTGTAATTTAGAAGGCCACATATTACGTCTCTAGGGGGCTCCCCATTCCTGGGTGTGGGGGGCGCAGGGAGCGATGTATTCTTTCAATAGTGATGCCTGCAGCTCTTTCCTCGCCCAGTAGATCAGCAAACAGTGTCTTAGCAGCCATTTTTAGCTCCTCCGAAGCCACTGATTCATCAAGCCCTTTTAATCTAATGTTCTTTCGCCTACTCCTATTTTCCTGCTCTTCAATCATGGGGAAGGCATTATTTAAGGATGAAATCTGTGTGTCCATTATGCTTATCATGGCCGCGCTGTGTGCAACCACCTGCCCCTGTTGGGTTTCTAGCTGTTCCACACGATTCTCTAAGGAGCACATATCCTGTCTTAGATCACGTACCTCAAAGGGCTTGAGACATTGTCTCCTTGAAGAATGCTTTGGTGAGCGCTTCACTATCTTCCTTAAGCGCTGCCTCCTCAGGAGTTTCCATGTAGTCAGCGTCTCCTTCTGATTCCCGCTCTGAGATCCAGGACGCCACCTTGGACGAGCAGACCGGGGATAGTGCCGATTTCTTGTTCAAGGATCTGTCAATGTCCGCCTGACTTTTCTTCAGATTGGGGGTTTCAGGGGCGTCCCTGGACCTATCTCTTCCGACTTTGCCCATCTTGGAACATTGTAGAATGTGCAAAAGCTGTGAAGCAAGGGCTTTTGAGGAGAGAGCTCTTTCTGAAGGCTCCGTCCTGATCAGCGGTTAGGCTTCGCCCCCCCCTACACCCTACTGTATTTCTCCAAGACTGAGTAGATCCAGATAGGGTCTTGCCAGTTCCAACAGATCAACTGCTAAAATAATCTGGACCAGTATGGATATATGCTCCAGAGTGGACAGTACAAGTATGAAGCTGTTGCCAGTAATGTGTGTGTGTTTTTAAATCACAGCATGCTCTAGGACTGGGCCTAGCTTTTTTTTTTTTTACCTCCCTCATTGCCTGGCACTTGTGTGTATCTCCAGAACTCCCATAGAAATGAATGGTATGACTGCTCACTTGTGCGTCTAGACACTCCGGTCATTTTAGGATAGCAGCAAAGAGGCCTGCACGGGGTACAGGGCTCCCCGTTTTTGTGATTGTGGAGGGTCCCAGCAGTAGGACTTCCACCGATCTGATAGTTATCCCCTATCCTGTGGATAGGGGTCAACTTTTACCTACCAGAATACCCCTTTAAGTTTTTTTATTATTATTCTAATATCTTCCATGCCTTTTTTTTTTTTTTTTTTTTTTTTTTATAAATCCCTTTAACATTTTAAGATAGCGAATCGAAATAGAAAGACTGGACCATTCAGAGTACAAGGTTATGCCATAAAAGTAACGGGAAAATCAAGACAGGAAAAAGGGTGAGAGGAGGGAAGTATGACAAATTGTCATCAATGGATGGGTCATCCAAAATCCAAGCTTGACTAGCTGGAGAGGACTGTAATGAAACCCAGTAGCGCCACGTTTCACAAAGGAGACATAACAGCCTTTATGCACTGCAGTCAGTTCTTCCATCCGCATTACAACGTTGAGAGGATCGGTAAATTCCATTCTGGTAGGCAAGGCCGGTTTTAGACAAAATGTGGCCCTGGGCAAAATCTAAAGTGGGGCCCCAAATCTTGTAATAATGTACTAACAAAACAGTTAAATTCTGTCGATTCCGGCGCTTCCTCACAGATTTACACCCTGTAAAGCTCCTCACACAGTTCTTCACCCTCATGGTCTGAGAATCTGCTACATGCCCCCTCCCTTCAGAGCAATGAGTTCCCCTTACTCACGGCATCTGAGAGTGTTAAAAACCGGAAGCGCGGGATTCCTCTTCAGGCGCGCTTTCCCCCAGAGGAGATCAGGGAAAGCACCCTGTTCTAAAAATGAGGGGCAGCCTGTACTAGGCTTCCAGACTCATTGTTAGTATTGACAATGCTTGGGAATACCCCTTTCATGTTCATAACACTGACTCCATATATGGACATATCCATATATGGAGTCAGAGCGGGACTCCTAAGCTGGGAAATTCCCCACTCTGGAGTCCGGACTGTCCAACCTTCTGCAATCTGCAGGACTGAAGCAGGGGCCCCCTTACAGGATCGGGGCCCTGGGCAATTTTGCTGGTAGGGATCGAACAACATTGGAACACTACAGCACACGTGAACCTAGCCTTAAAGGAGTTGTTCACTTTTTTATATTTACGTTTTCTAATGTCACTAGCTGTTAAAAAAAACTATACTCACCTGCTTCCCACCACTCCGTTCCGGCTCCCTGGCTCTCTTCACTGGTCTTCTGGTTCCCATCCTGTAATCTTCTGGATGGACGGGGTCATAGAATGAAGTGGAGGGCAGCAGGTTGGTCTGATTTATTTTTATTTTTTTAAGAACAACAGGCAGCTCTGACAGTTGAAAAAGTAAAAAAAAAGTTAATCCCTTTATTGTAAGCATCGCCTATGAAATTGTGCGACTTTACTTGCTAGACAGCAGTGCCACCTAGTGACCAAAAGGTGCCATTACTGTCACAAAACTGCAGATGTGCATCAGGATATGTTCTCATGTGGCAGAAAGTTCTACCTCAGAGATCCATCTCATACAGCTGAATGAGGTTTATAAAATCCCATGTACATGCTCCAGAAACAATTCTTTCAGATAACTGATTTCTGGTGACTCTCTTATTTTTTAGGTCCAAAATTCTGTGCAGATGTTTTCCCAAAGTTAATTTGTAATACTCAGAAGTACTGTTTTTTGATACAGGACTCCAAATCCCCAATGCACACATTTCTGACATCTACAGACAATGTCTGTGATCTCAGACATTTAACCTCTCAGACATTGTGGTCAATTGCGACCACAGCGTCTGGGAGGTCATTTAGAGGAAGGATGCTCCCTCCGATGACCAAACGCCACTCCTCTTCCAACCCCTTATGTGACAAAACCAGGAACCATTAGGTAACAATCGCTAACGGGAGCTTTGTGAAGACTCCCAGGTCTAACTATATAAAATTCTTGTTAATAACAGGAACATATGTGGAAATACAATATCCCAATATACCAGAAAACTAGTGTCAAAAAGTTCCTAAAAAGGTGGGTCAATCGGGGCAAGGAGTGTGGTCAACTATTTTTGGAAGTCCCATAAAGATGAATGGGGGAGGGCATCACATGTCAGGTATTGGTTCCACCTCTAGAACCTGCTCCTAGCTCTAAAACAGGTCCCTATCAGATATTTATGGCATATTCTAGCAATATAAGTGTCCCATATGGGAATTCCTCTTTAAAGGGGGCAATTTTTGTATTATTGAATTGTACTTATTTTGAGCTAAAAATATATTTTTTCAATTGCTCTTCATTGAAAAATATGGAATCCTTTTTTGTGTATATAGCTGAGATGCTGTAGTAGTCTGGAAATTTTTTATCTTTTCCGTCATCTGAGGAGCAGTCAGACTCCTTATCTCTGCGTTCTGACATTATAAACACTCATTATAGCTCAGTTCTTATCTTACTGATAAGAATGTGGCTTAAATAATTGTTTATGGCCTCTTAGTAATTTACAGATAAGAGTTATTAGATGACCGGCACAAAGTGAAAGTACCACAATTAGAAAAACAGTTAATCCTTTGTGACAGAATGGCTCAATATTTTTAATAAAGGCCAATTGAAAAAGATTTTTAGCCAAATTGAGTAAAATGCAATCATGAACAAAAATTGCCATTAAAGGTGTACATAGCCTTTAAACACCCCTTTGCAAGTATTGATGCTCTCACTGAACTACCCCATTCCTCATGGATGTCCACAGTACAGGAATAGCACTTTGTACAGCGGGCCTGAAGCCATTTGGGAATCTGACCAGGTGGGAAACCAGCTGGGTGAGTCATCTTCTTCAGTGGTAAGGCAGCTTCAGAAGTGCTCTGTCCTAAATATTGCACCATTCAAGTCATAATGTATTATATTCATCAACGGTGTAACTAGAAAAGGGGTGGTGGGTGGGCCACCGACCAAGCAACTTCCTCTCAACTCCCCCTCCAACAGCTAGTCAAGACTGCCCATGCTTACCACACAGCCCCTCAGTAGATATGGCTTCTGCAGCAGTAGTTCCACCCTTGCCCCCAGTAATACATTAGATGTCAGATTTGTGTGTTCAGGATATTGCTGCCTTCACTAAATCTCATGTATCTTCAGAGCTTCATTTCTGATCTGATTTCTCCTTCTACAGCTCATGAGGGAACTTTTACCGATAGTCAGTGATACTGAGGAGTATTATTGACTGCCATCGGTGTTCTGCATTCTCTCTATACTTGTATACAGCTATGTTCTCTCCCCCTTTAAACTGCTTTGTGTGTACTTTGTGTTATGTACTCCTCGATAACGTGGATGCTTTCTCCCCAATCTACACTATGATCTGTTTGTACACCCCCCTCCATTCTGCATGATGCTATCTCTAGCATTAAAGGGAGAGGCAGAGCAGAGAGTAAGGCCAGTTTCAGATGAATGTATTCACTATGATCTTTATGATGCTACGAATCCACTTCAGACAAGCAGTGTTCATTTTGGGAAATACAGCTCCCACACAGAGAGGGACATTTATCAAGCTCTTTACGCCATTATTATGGCATAAAAGTCTCAAATCATGGTGGACATCATGTGTGCACCATAATTTATGACTTCTTGAGCTTCTCAGCACTTTTCTGAAGTGCCGTGAGAAGGGATCAGGGCTTAGCGGGAGGGGGCGGGGCTTCACGCTGCCCGCGACATTTACTACAACTTTCGCCATAAGTTATAGCTGAATTTTCTGGTGCACGAAAGGGCAGAGATGCACCAAATTTGTTAAGAGGCCTCTGTACGCCAGTCTTGATAGACAGGGGAAACTCGAAAAATTAGAATAACGTGCAAAGTTCATTTATTTCAGTAATGCAACTTAAAAGGTAAAACTAACATATGAGATAGACTCATTACATGCAAAGCGAGATATTTTAAGCCTTTATTTGTTATAATTTGGATGATTATGGCTTTCACTGTTAAAGGGGCGGGCACTGTGAAGGTCACTGTTAAAGGGGCGGGCACTATGAAGGTCACTGTTGAAGGGGTGGTCAATGTTAAAGGGGTGGGTACTATGGAGGTCATTGTTAAATGGAAGGGCACTATGGAGGTCACTTATTAAGGTGCGGGCACTGTAGAAGTCACTATTAAAGGTGCGGGCACTGCGGGCACTGTAGAAGTCACTGTTAAAGGTGTGGGCACTGTAGAAGTCACTGTTAAAGGTGCGGGCACTGTAGAAGTCACTGTTAAAAGGGGCGGGCACTGCGAAGGGGCAGCCACTATAAAGGTCACTATTAAAGGGGTGGTCAATGGTAATGGGGCGGGCACTGTGGAGGTTACTGTTAAAGGGGCGTTCAATGTTAAAGGGCCGATATTCTAATTTTTCGAGTTTCACCTGTATACTTGTGTTTCTTGGACTGGATAGGCTTGTCTGAAACTGGATCTTACAGCAACTCCACAGTAACAATGGTAGAATTTTTTTAAATAATTTTTAGAAAATAGTTTCATTTTGCATTTAGGAAGCAAATGAACAATAAAAATCAGAGCAAAGGTGTTTTTATACTTTATATCTAAGGGTATGTTTACATTACAAAATGCAGTGCGGAATGCACATGTATTTTTTTTTTTTCCCAGCACAGTTTTCGTGGGTTTTTAATGCTTTTTTAAAAAAAATTTTGAATGGTTGTTTACTTCAATGCAAAACTAAATTTTTAGTTTGTGTTTTTTGCCATAGATCCACACCAAAAACCAATATACGTGATTACTACACCAATAAACAAGGTAGCACACTACATTATCTATGAGTGATAACGAATGTAGGCCTAAATCCATTCCCATTCAGTTCTGTTTCCACATGGTTCCATTAATTTTTTGGCGGGGGGGGGGTTTTCAATTTATTAAAACCAGCATATACCTGATCAGTACACCAATACACAGGGTGGCACACAAAATTATCTGTGAGGCCCAAAAAATGTCAGGGCTACTGAAGGGTAGTGTTGAGCACGAATATTCGAAAAGCAAATTTTTATCTTGAATATCGCCACTTCAAGAATTCGCAAATATTTCGAATATAGTGCTATATATTCATTATATTGAATATTCGTCATTTTTTCAATCTGAACACTTGATTCCTCCTTGCTTCTTGCTTGTGGGCCAATGTGGGCTATATATTCATTTTTTTAGAATATTCGTAATTTTTTTCCATCTGAAGTCATGAATCATGACTTCAGATGGAAAAAATTTACGAATATTCTAAATACGAATACATAGCACTATATTCTATAGTGCTATATATTCGTTCTTATCCTTGCTGATTTTTCGAGTAAAAAAAAAAGTAGAATATAACGAATATTCGAATTCATGATCTGACCAGTGTCACTTTATGTGGTGATAACTTTAAAACGCTTTAACTTATCCAGGCATTCTAAGATTGTTTTCTCGCCACATATTGTACTTCATGACAGTGGTAAAATCAGTCAAAAAAAGTTTTTTTATTTATAAAAAAAATTCCAAATTTACAAAAAAAATGAAAAATTTGCAAATTTCAACATTTCTATTTCTCTACTTTTATAATAGATAGTAATACCTCCAAAAATAGTTATTACTTTACATTCCCCATATGTCTAATTCATGTTTGAATTATTTTGTGAATGCCATTTTATTTTTTGGGGACGTTAGAAGGCTTAGAAGTTTAGAAGCAAATCTTGAAATTTTTCAGAAAATTTCCAAAACCCACTTTTTAAGGACCAGTTCAGGTCTGAAGTCAGTTTGTGAGGCTTACATAATATAAACCACCCAAAAATGACCCCATTTTACAAACTACACCCCTCAAGGTATTCAAAACTGATTTTACAAACTTTTTTAACCCTTTAGGTGTTCCACAAGAATTAATGGAAAATGGAGATGAAATTTCAGAATTTCACTTTTTTGGCAGATTTTCCATTTTAATCAATTTATTTTACACTAACAAAGCAAGGGTTAGCCAAACAAAACTCATTATTTATTGCACTGACTCTGCTGTTTACAGAAACACCCAATATGTGGTCGTAAACTGCTGTACGGGCACACAGTATTGCGCAGAAGGAAAGGAACGCCATATGGTTTTTGGAAGCAGATTTCACTAGGATAATTTTAAGCTGCCATGTCACATTTGAAGACCCCCTGAAATACCCCTAGAGTTGAAACTCCAAAAAAGCGACCACATTTTAGAAAGTACACCCCTCAAGGTATACAAAACTGATTTTACAAACTTTGTTAACCCTTTAGGTGTTCCACAAGAATTGATGGAAAATAGAGATGAAATTTCTGAATTTCACTTTTTTGGCAGGTTTTCCGTTTTAATCTTTTTTTTTCCACTAACAAAGCAAGGGTTAACAGCCAAACAAAACTTTATATTTATGGCCCTGATTCTGTAGTTTACAGAAACACTCCATATGTGGTCGTAAACTGCTGTACGGGCAGACGGCAGGGCGCAGAAGGAAAGGAATGCCATATGGTTTTGGGAGGCAGATTATGCTGGACTGTTTTTTTTGACCCCATGTCCCATTTAAAGCCCCCCTGATGCACCTCTAGAATAGAAACTCCCAAAAAGTGACCCCATTTTGGAAACTACGGCATAAGGTGGCAGTTTTGTTGGTACTATTTTAGGGTACATATGATTTTTGGTTGCTCTATATTACACTTTTTGTGAGGCAAGGTAATATAAAATAGCTGTTTTGGCACTGTTTTTATTTCTTGTTATTTACAACGTTCATCTGACAGGTTAGATTCATGTGGTGTTTTTATAGAGCAGGTTGTCACGGACACGACAATACCAAATATGACAACTTTTTTGGGTTATTTGTTTCAGTTTTACATAATAAAGCATTTTAAAAAGAATTATTTTTTAGTGTCTCCACATTCTGAAAGCCGTTGTTTTTTTTATTTTTTGGGTGACTGTCTTGTGTAGGGGCTCATTTTTTTCGGGATGAGATGACAATTTGATTTGTACTATTTTAGGGTGTATATGACTTTTTGATTGCTTGCTATTGCACTTTTTGTGATGTAAGGTGCTTTTTTGACACCGTTTTGATATATTTTTTTTTTTACGGTATTCACCTGAGGGGTTACGTCATGTGATATTTTTATAGAGCAGGTTCTTACGGACGTGGCGATACCTAATATGTATACTTTTTTATTTATGTAAGTTTTACACAATAATATCATTTTTAAAACCAAAAAAATCATGTTTTAGTGTCTCCATATTCTGAGAGCCATAGTTTTTTCAGTTTTTGGGTGATTGTCTTAGGTAGGGTACAATTTTTGTGGGATGAGATGACTGTTTGATTGGCACTATTTTGGGGTGCATATGACTTTTTGATCACTTGCTATTACACTTTTTGTGATGTAAGGTGACAAAAAAATTCCTTTTTTGACACCATTTTATTTATTTTTTTACGGTGTTCACCTGAGGGGTTAGGTCATGTGGTATTTTTATAGAGAAGGTTGTTACGGATGCGGCGATACCTAATATGAATACTTTTTTTATATACTTGAGTTTTACACAATAACAGCATTTTTGAAACCCAAAAAATCATGTTTTAGTATCTCCATAGACTGAGCTATTTATTTTTATTTTTTGGGAGATTGTCTTAGTTGGGGTATCATTTTTTTGCAGGATGACGTGACTGTTAGGATGGTACTATTCTAGGGGGGCATACGCCTTTTTGATCACTTGGTGTTGAACTTTGAGTGATGTAAGGTGACAAAAAATGTTTTTTTAGAACCTATTTTATTTATACAAAATTGACTGTGTTCATTTGAGGGGTTAGGTCAGGGTTTCTCAACTCCAGTCCTCAGGGTCCACCTGTCGGTCATGTTTTCAGGATTTCCTTAGTATTGAGCAGGTGATATAATTAGTGTCAATGCATCAGGACTTACCACAGGTATTCATTCTGTGGGATATTCTCAAATCCAGACTGGAAGGTGGGTCCCGAGGACCGGAGTTGAGAAACCCTGGGTTAGGTCATGTGATATTTTTATAGAGTCAGTCGATACGGACGCGGCGATACCTAATTTGTCTACTTTTCTTTTTTTCCCTATATTTTTTTTAAATGTTTAACTTTATTTTGAAAGGGGACCCGATGGAATGGAAGGCAGCCCGATACATAGGCAGGACGCGCTTTTTTTTGTAAAACTTTATTTTTTTACACTTTATTTTTTGTCCCACTCTGGGACTTCAACTTTTGGGGGGTCTGATCCCCTTTACAATGCATCACACTACTTCTATATTGTGATGCATTGACTGTAAGCGTATTACCACTGTAATATGCTTTCAGCCTGCTTGCCTGTGCATCGGGCTGCCTTCCATGCCATCAGGTCCCCGTCACAGCAGCACGGGGACCCGATGACAGCTGCGATACCCGCAAGGACATTGCATGTGCCGCGGTCAGCGCTGACCGCGGAACATCAAGGGTCAATGCACCAGCATCAGCGATTTAACCGATGCTGGCGCATGCAGCAGGGGTCTGGCTATCAGGGACTGCCGGACCCCTGCCGCGGATCGGGCGGGCAACTCTCCTGCACCCGCCCGATCACAGGGCCGTACTTGTACTGCGCTGGTCCTTAAATCACGAAGGCACATATGCAAACTGTTGTAATTCCTGCACCGTTCACCTGATTTGGATGTAAATGCCCTCAAATTAAAGCTGACAGTCTGCAGGTAAAGCACATCTTGTTCGTTTCATTTCAAATCCATTCTGGTGGTGTATAGAGCCAAAAATGTTAGAATTGTGTCGATGTCCCAATATTTATGGACCTGACTGTATACACATGCAAATACAATCTTAAAATATCCTTGGTCACGTGGGGCGTCTCTCCCCCATGTGTACACCTGGTGATTCATGGCGATTATATTTTGTCTGGGGGAGGTTCCCCCATTATATGTCTAGAGACAGATCTCAATCTTTCTTTGTATAATTTTTTTAAATATTTACCCATTATCTTTTATAGCATTTTATACTGTTACTTTCTTTCAGACTTGATAAAGGTGTCGTGTACCCCGAAATGCGTCGTCATTCAATAAACTAACATCTATTTTGAGATTTGGTTGTGATATTGCACCTCGTGCTGTCCATAAATCCGCTTGGTTCCTATGGTCTAGCGTTCCTTTAGTATCCAGGGGAAAATGGATGGAGGGGGCCCAAGTTGGGTAGACAGCCCGGGCCTATGACGCACTTAATCTGCCCATGCTCATGCGGTACGGCTCAATAAAGTGTCTGTGGTGGGCGCTAGGCTCTGCTAATGCCGATTGGCCAGCCCAGCAAAGGGTTTGTTGGAACTCAAGTAGGGGAGCGCTAGACACTGATGTGCTGGGCAAGTGGGGAGGGGGCCCAAACAGAGCACAGAGGGAGCAGGGAGGGAGCCCTGAGCCTGAACTAAGTGTAGGGAGCGGGGCCTTTCATCCACAGCTGGGCTCCCTTCCCCATGGGCCCCATAGTAGCTGCGTGGTCTGCGTCCATTGAATCCTTGTCGGTGAAATGGTTAACATAAAACATAGCTGCAAGCTACCTGAAGCCACCACTAGAGGGAGCATGGAGCTTATGGCCTGAGTTCAATGCTCCCGGAAGGAGCTTTCTTTTGTTAGCACCCCCAGTAGTGCACTGTCATACAAGACCACCACACTATGCCTAATTAACAGCTGCATCCAGTAAATGATGTAGATTAGAGTGCCGTACATTGGCCTTTGGCAGGGCTTAATAGGCTTCCATAGATGGCAAACCTGCCTGGAGACAATTGTTAACATAGGCCCGTCATTGGCATCACTTGATCACGTCACAGGAGGCTGGAGGACTGATCTAATAATAATAATAAAATGTATTTATATAGCTCCACCATATTCCGCAGCACTTTACAATTTCATAGGGTTCATGTACAAAACAAAACTAACTGGCTAATATGCAACTGAAACACTAGGAGTCAGAGCCCTGCTCGCAAGAGCTTACAATCTATGAGGAATTGGGGGTGACACATAAGGTAGTTGATTGTGATAAGTAGGATTTGAGCCATTATTAAACTGACAGGAGTGGTGCCGGCCGATCTGCTTCAGGTTTGGGACTGCTAGAGGATCGAGTTTAGGCCAGGGGAGTTGGTGGGGGAGGTTTAGTCGGGGAATAGTCAGTTTAGGTAGCTTGATGAGCCTGCCTGAAAAGATGCGTTTTTAAGGCACGTTTGAAGGTGGAGAAGTTGTGAATTGATCTAGTATTCCGGAGGGTAGGTGCAGCTCGAGAAAAGTCTTGTAGACGGGAGTGAGAGGTATGAATTATGGAGGATATTAACGGAGAGCACGAGTAGGGTGGTAGATGGAGATGAGGAGGAGATGTATGGAGGTGCGGCACTGTGGAGAGCTTTGTGGGTGAGGGTGAGAAGTTTGAACTGTATTCTGTGGTGGATGGGCAACCAGTGAAGTGAAGTGACTGGCACAGGCTAGTAGCATCAGTGTAGCGGTTGGATGGATAGATGAGCCTGGCTGCAGCATTTAGGACAGACTAAAGGGGGGAGAGTTTAGTGAGAGGGAGACCGATTAGTAACGCATTGCAGTAGTCAAGACCAGAATGAATCAAGGCAACAACAAAGGTTTTTGCCGTTTCCACCATAAGAAAAGGGCGGATTCTGACGATATTCTTGAGGTGTAAGTGATTGATCTTTCCTTTGTTCCCCATATTCAGAGTCAAATGTGTTGCACAGGAGTTATGATAGTGCTGCAGACCGAAATTGAAATATCAAGTTTAGGCTAGTTAGTAGATGGGGAAAGACAAGAAGTTCCGTTTTTGAGAGGTTCAGTTTTAGATACAGAGAGGATATGATGTTAGAGACAGCTGCCAGACAATTACTGGTGTTTTGGAGTACAGCAGGGGTGATGTCAGGGGATGAAGTGTATAGTTGTTGTCAGCATAGAGATGCTATCGAAAGCCAAATCTACTGATACTCTGTCCGATGGGGGCTGTAGAGAGGGAGAAGAGTAGAGGACCTAGTACCGAGCCCTGAGGAACGCCGACATCAAGAGGAAGAGGAGAAGAAGAGCCAGCGAATGATACACTAAAGAAGCAGCCAGAGAGATAGCAAGAGAACCAGGAGAGAGCAGTGTCCTTAAGGCCAATTGAGTGGAGCATGGTGAGGAGGAGTTTATGGTCTACGGTATCAAACGCTGCAGAGAGATCCAGCAGAATCAGTAGCGAATAGTCACCATTTCTTTTTTCTGTTAGGAGATCGTTAGACACTTTAGTAAGGGCAGTCTCTTCCCCCTGTCGAATCACTTCGACAGGGTTGCCAACCAGATTTTTTTTCTATTTTCAGGACAACTTATCCAGAAAATCACGGGCAGCCAACTTGTTTATGGACAAATAGGAAAACCATAGTGAATAATAAAGATTATAAGTAATACATGTCTATAACTCAATATACTGATCAGAACTCCTCACCAGCATTTACTGTGAGCTGTGAAATGATGAGAATTACCACCAAATTAATCTAGTCAAGTATTACCAGCCTCAAAAAAATTAGACATCTATTTTTTTCACGAACACAGAAGAAGAAAAAATCGCCTATTTTTACAAACTGTTCAGAAATTTCTGAATGGTTGGCAACTCTGTCACTTAGATGCCTTAGATTTATCTCTGATCCCGGCAACTGTGGTGGGAGCCCAGCTACATGCATTACCTTGCCCCCGCTGCTGATCTCATAAGTACAGTGGCAATGCCCATGAGATTACCAGGAGGTATATACCCATCGTGGAGCACAAATTAGCCCTCGCACATGGCAGATATGTACGTTAATCTAAAGGGCATCAACACAACTATCATTTATGGGGATCCAAAATGATCAAGCCTAAGGGCTATATTAGACAAGTATATTTCATACCGATGACGGTCGAACAGTTAGCGACTCGTCAGCATTCAAGAGTGCTCACATTGCACAGAGCAATCGGCAATTTGATCGTTATAAACCCGCTAATCGTTCGTCATTGCATATATTACACACAAAGATTACAGCTCATGGAGGTGGACTTTAGGGGAAATAATACGTCTACAACACTACACCACCCTGAGGGAATCACTACTTTAAGCATTTGTCCTAGGAGACCGCTATACTGATATTCACCCATAGTGATCTCAGCACGTCAATTTGAATTATCTCAAGTATACTCAATTGGCTATAAGAAGTTCTCAAAGCTCAGCCCCTCACTTAGGGATCTCACATGGTTCAAACGCCTGATTGCTTTAACTTCGCCAGCGACTAAAACCATTTCAACAATGTATAAAGCTTTAATCACATCCTCCTCCACTTCTGCTCTGCCCTATATTGGAGCTTGGGGGAAAAGAGCTGATTTTTTACGCTTTCCTCCTCTGAAATTTCTTAAAGATATAGAAATTGCTGTGGTCAGTCTAGGTGTATTAAGCTTCAAGAAGCCACTCGTCAGCAGGTGGTATAAAGCCCTGGTTGTCTTGTGCAAGATGGTAATATCTCTCCCACATTCTGGCGCTTTTTCTCCCAGACTGGCTCCTCCTAGACTGTAGAGGGGATCCAAATTATGCCCTAATTCCCCTGACAATGCTCTTTTTGGGTCATCTTCCAAATTCCAACCCCACTTCAATATACTTTTTAAGCACCTCTGCTGAAGCCATGACCCCCCTCCCCCCTATACTGGAGGAATACTACTGCCCCACCTGTCCCCCACTGGATACAAAAAGTTGCCTTAGGCCTCTTTCAGATTTCCACGTGGATGCAATGCGTGAGGTCAACGCATTGCACCCGCACTGAATCCGGACCCATTCATTTCTATGGGGCTGTGCACATGGGCGGTGATTTTCCTGCATCACTTGTGCGTTGCATGAAAATCGCAGCATGCTCTATATTCAGCGTTTTTCACTCAACGCAGGCCCCATAGAAGTAAATGGGGCTGCGTGAAAATCGCAAGCATCCGCAGGCAAGTGCGGATGCGGTGCGAATTTCACGCACGGTTGCTAGGAGATGATCGGGATGGAGACCCGATCATTAATATTTTCCCTTATAACATGGTTATAAGGGAAAATAATAGCATTCTTAATACAGAATGCATAGTACAATAGGGCTGGAGGGGTTACATTTTTTTTTACATAATTTAACTCACCTCATCCACTTGTTCTCGCAGCCCGGCTTCTCTTCTGTCTTCTTCTTTGCTGTCCAGGAAGAAAAGGACCTTTGATGATGTCACTGCGCTCATCACATGGTTGGTCACATGATCCATCACCATGGTGATGGACCATGTGATGAGTGCAGTGACGTCACCACAGGTCCTTTTCCTCAAAGAAGAAGAAAGAAGAGAAGACGGCTGCGCAAACAAGTGGATTTTTTTTTTAACCCCTCCAGCCCTATTGTACTATGCCTTCTGTATAACCATGTTATAAGGGAAAATAATAAAATCTACACAACACCTAACCCAAACCCGAACTTCTGTAAAGAAGTCCAGGTTCGGGTCTGGGTACCAAACATGCCGATTTTTCTCACGCACGTGCAAAACGCATTAAAACGCTTTGCACTCGTGGGGAAAAAAATCGCGCATGTTCCCGCAACGCACCCGCATATTTTCTCGCAACGCCCGTGTGAACCCAGCCTTAATCTCTCGAATGGAGGAGATATGTTTACTTGATCTCAGAGCCTCCAAAAATTTCAAAAAGATTTTAACCCTTGGCTCCAGTTTATGCACAGTCCTGACAACACTTCGCTAAGACCATGATAACTGATATTACTAAACTGTCATCAGCCTATTTTTACTATTACTTATGCATCGATGAGTTAAATTTTCTGTGTATTTTTGCAATATACATTTGTGGATTTTGTACTTTTTCCATGACAAAAACTGCCTCTGAATTTTTTTAAGCGCAGTGAAGACACCTGGCTCATACATGTATAATAGCTAAAACTGGCCATAAATACTATTATTATATTATATAGGGCCAATTTTAGTGATATATAAGAAGGCGGCAGTGAGGGCAGCAGCAGTGAGCACGGAGCTGTGCTGAGCAGTGGACGGGTTGTCATCAAATTAAGAATATTGCAAACATATTCACAATCACTTGCCCTACACATTTAATAACAAAAACATTTAAAGGACAGTTAAAGCCACCCTATGTGACACTGGACTGATATGTTACCCATTGTTACTTTAGTGATCGAGCAGGTACAGAAGCTGAGCTCGCCAACATCGATGAAAGCTCGGATACCAGCGGATTAACTCCTTAGATGTGGCAGTCAATGCTGACAGCCACATCTAAGGGGTTTACAGAGGGAGGGGGCTCCCTTTCTCCCCTCATCGGCTCCCTGTGATCACAGGGTGCCGATGACTTCCTATCCCCAGACTGGGTCTCGTAGGAGAACCGTCAGTGTAAAAGTGATAGTTCTAGTGCATTACAATACAGCAAAGGGATCAGACCCTCAAAACTTGAAGTTCAATAGTGGGACAAAAATACAGTAAAGAGTAAAAAATAAAATAAAATAAAAAATTAATAAACTGCCTTAGTTGCCCATAGAAACTAATCAGATTCCACTATTTTTTTTTCATAGGAGCTCTGAAAAATGAAAGGTGGGATCTGTTTGCTTGCTATGGGCAACTATGCCAGTTTTCTTTTACAACAGTTTTGATAAATATCCCCCTATAGTGTTTTCTAAAAGTAAAAAAAAATTAAAGTTTCAAGTTAAAAAAAAACTTTCCTTTCATCAAGCTAAAATAAAATAAGGGGGTCATTTATGATCTTTCTTACACGACTTATTTGGGTATTTATGTAGCAGATTTTGTCACAAAGGTGTATTGTGGCAAAATCGGCAAATCCCCCCCCCCCCCCCAACTTGCCACTTTTTCAAAGTGTCGAAAAAAGGGGACGTGGCATGGCGGCCCGGCAGGCCAGTCTCATTTATCATTTTCCACACTCGTTTTGGCCTCATGAACACGACCGTTTTTTTTGCGGTCCGCAAAAACGGTTTTTGTTGTTCCGTGATCCGTGTCCGTTTTTTCTTCCGTGGGTCTTCCTTGATTTTTGGAGGATCCACGGACATGAAAAGTGAAAAAAAAATCTAAGTCAAGTTTGCCTTTGAAATGATAGGAAAAAACTGACACGGATCACGGACACTGAAGACAATCTTGTGTACCCATTGACTTGAATGGGTCCGTGAACCGTTGTCCGTGAAAAAAATAGGACAGGAAACACGGATGCCAAACGGTGCATTTTCCGATTTTTCCACGGACCCATTGAAAGTCAATGGGTCTGCGGAAAAAACGGAAAACGTTACAACGGCCGTGTGCATGAGGCCTTTTGGTGTGGAAAATCATCTTAATCTATGCCAGCAAGGGAGCTGGCGTAGGTTATAACATGTCGCACGGCTAGCAGCCGCAAGCCCTTTATTCTTCATATTAAAAAACAGAGCTTACAGAGGATGCTAGGCCAAGCCAACAACCGTTTCGGGTCACTGCTCTTCTATGCCATAAAATTCTCTAACTTCTTGGACCACCATCAGTCCTTAGCATAAAAAGTACAGATTTCTGTAGTGACCTTTATTTGGTCCTCCTTACCATTCCAAAAATGAGTCAGGTAACCCAGCACCAAAATAATAGGCTTCAACAACAGAGTTTTATAAAAATTTGAACTTTAAATTATTTCTAAGTATGAACTTGAATTCTGAACTTTATCAATAATTAAAAGGTTGGTATTTTTACGCTTCTAATAACTTGGTGTATTCTGTGTAATTTGAAACTGTGAGTTGTCATTCAGAACCTAGAAGAATGTTTAAGGCCTTCTTCATACACAGGCCCACATTTATCAACACTCTCATGTCAAAGTGCGTTAAAGTAAACTTTGCTAAACTTTTTAAATGGCGCCGGGTTCTTATTACATTTTGCACATCGTGGACTATCCTAAACGCAGAAAAAGAAAGCTGTGCTTTTTACGAACAAACTTTCTATGCCATAAAACTGGTGCATATCACTTTAATAATCCCACCCCAATAATTTTTTACATTCTGATAGAGAAGCCTAAGGGAAAGGCAAAAGTACCAAAAATGAAATTAAAGAAAACCTGTCACCATGAAGATGCAAAGTAATCCGCAGACAGCTTGTTATAGAGCAGAAGGAGCTGAGCAGATTGATGTATAGCCTTGTGGGAATAGATTCAGTAAAACTGCAGTACATCTCTGCTCAGGCTGCCAGAGAAAGCTGTCAGTCACTGATAGGACCTCCTCTTAGAGGGAAGGCTGTCAGTCTGATAGGACCTCCTCATAGAGGGCAGGCTGTCAGTCACTGATAGGACCTCCTCCTCATAGAGGGCAGGCTGTCAGTCACTGATAGGACCTCCTCCTCATAGAGGGAAGGCTGTCAGTCTGATAGGACCTCCTCATAGAGGGCAGGCTGTCAGTCACTGATAGGACCTCCTCATAGAGGGCAGGCTGTCAGTCACTGATAGGACCTCCTCCTCATAGAGGGAAGGCTGTCAGTCACTGATGGGACCTCCTCCTCATAGAGGGAAGGCTGTCAGTCACTGATAGGACCTCCTCCTCATAGAGGGAAGGCTGTCAGTCACTGATAGGACCTCCTCCTCGTAGAGGGAAGGCTGTCAGTCACTGATGGGACCTCCTCCTCATAGAGGGAAGGCTGTCAGTCACTGATGGGACCTCCTCCTCATAGAGGGAAGGCTGTCAGTCACTGATGGGACCTCCTCCTCATAGAGGGAAGGCTGTCAGTCACTGATGGGACCTCCTCATAGAGGGAAGGCTGTTCAGTCACTGATAGGACCTCCTCATAGAGGGAAGGCTGTCAGTCACTGATAGGACCTCCACCTCGTAGAGGGTAAGCTGTCAGTCACTGATAGGACCTCCTCATCGAGGGAAGGCTGTCAGTCACTGATAGGACCTCCTCCTCATAGAGGGTAGGCTGTCAGTCACTAATAGGACCTCCTCATCATAGAGGTAAGGCTGTCAGTCACTAATAGGACCTCCTCCTCATAGCGGGAAGGCTGTCAGTCACTGATAGGGTCCACATCCTTGACTTCAAAGCCAGAAGGAGTAGGAATTTAAATGAGTTATACTGAATATTTTCCCATAAAACTATATATCAATCTGCTCAGCTCATCCAGCTCAGACACCATGTTCAATGTGACAGGTTCTCTTTAAAAATGCAGCAAAAATATAAATAAAAAAAATCAATGTTTAGATTTTAGATGTCCCAGACCAACTGCAGCTCAGTTGACCTGAACTCACTGCATCATAGTGATCTATGATGCTGTGAGTTTCAGACCAACCATGGGTCTATTGTCAAGTATTCAAGGAATCATGAGTAGACCCGTGGTCAGGCTGAAACTCACATCATCATAGATTACTGTAATGCAGCAAGTTTGGGTCCACTGAGCCCCAGCCAGTCTGGGAAATGCGGATGTCGCATGAACCACACATGCTCATGTTTCCTAACCAAAAGTCTACAACAGCGCTAATTTTATGTTCTGAAGCTGCTGGACATACAGTACATTGCAGCTTCTGAAGAACCTCTGAGTGACATGTAAAGCTTCAATAAATCAGTGCTTGGCCAAGGAGAAGTAAGCCCCTTACAAAATGAATTATAGAAGACTGCTTCTGGAGAAAGAGATAATTGTTGTCTAAGTAGCTCAGCTCATCTTTGTATAATGGTCAGGTCCTGATGTGTGATGCTCAATTGCTCATACAAAATATTACTCATAGTTTCTGGAAAATGTTCCACTGTATTAGTAATGTGCGGATTACATAGGACCCTCCTCCTTCAGTGCTGATGCAGGGTGGGGGAATGAGGGGAAAAAAGAGGAAGAAGTCTTCTGTATTATAAAGGACAGGAAACTGAGGAACATCGGATTTAACCTTCTTGAGGATTGTAGATAGGCTGTCAGAGACATTGAAAACATGGGAAGGCGTTAATCCCTCCGCTTCAGCAACATCGTTTACACAGCTGCAGGGATGATGTGCCTTATACCCCATGTGACCGCTGCAGAAGATCACTGGCCTCAGAGGTATACAGCACAATATCAGACGCCATTAGCTGCAGCAGTCAAGTGAGATATATGGACATGTCACTTCCTGTCAGTACATAGAGAGCAGCTGTCACGGTGGAGAGTGGGGGAAGCTCCCCACCGTAGAATAGTGGGTATGCGCGGAAGCAGCTAGGCCAGGATGACGGGATCAGGTCACCTCTTAAAGCATCCCTAATCGTCGCCCTAACTCCTCACCATATGAGCGGACCTGGATGGTAGGACGGCTCATACCCAGGATACCTAGGACCCCGAGTCGCCCTGATAAATACCTCACATAGAAACAGGGGAGAGACGACCTGTTCTTCCAAGACAAGGAAGAGCAGGAGTCTCTGCAGGCCTAACAGCAAGGAAAGGAATCCAAGTGGAATGGCAGGTAAGTATCCAGTGGCGGGGATAACCACTGAACCAAGAACCCAGAAAGGCATGGTAACTTACCTGCCACAGCTGCTGGCTGGCACAACAGAAGACCACACCAAAGTGAACTGGAACCCATGCAACCGTACTGCAATCCGAACACCATACCGGACTCAGTATGTACTGATACACATAGGAACCAGCACTCCAGCAAAAGTTCACAAACTTGACTTTTGGTTCCCCCTCCGGGGAACCATGAGACCCCCTTCCAGAGTCCACAGTAGACAAACAGGGGAACATCTAGCCTACATGCAGGACAGAATACACCAAACACTGACCAGAGACGGAACAATACCTAGATGTACAACAACCCCAGAACATATACCCACACCAAACATAACAACAGGTAAGGTAGGGAAAATGGAGGAGACATAAGGAAGACATCGCTGGAGACATCGATATCCCACTAGGTGGCCCTCACATTGGAAGATGGAACATCCAGACAAGGAGCATAACTCCAGCACACACCAAGGCTGGAGTACAACAGCCTTCTGGCCTTAAGCCACAGGTATAAGAAGCACCCAGCAAGGTGACTAACCCCTCCAGCACCAGACAGAGGAGGAACCAGGAAAAGGGGAACAAAGCACACATATGCAGACAACCACGCGTTGCCCCTGGCAACCGGCATGTGCGGCAAATGTGTCATAGCGCACAACACCGAGGCTGTGACAGGGGCAGTACAACTACATACCTCTCAACCGTCCCGGATCCGGCAGGACAGTCCCGGATTTCAGTGGCTGTCCCGTGGTACCAGAACAGCTGAGGAACGCCCTGCTCTCAGCTGTCTATGCATCCATAGGATGCAGAAACAGTTGTTGGTGAAGCAGAGCGCAGCTCAACTGCAGTTGCTCCTCAGCAGGCATGATGCGGTCAGATAGCGCGCTGCTGGGCTGTGTAGGAGGAGCATGCAGACCGGGGAATCGGCATGTGCACTCATTCTACACAGCCCAGCAGTAAGATGTGTGGCTGCATTGTGCTAGCTCGGGAGCGCCGGATGAGCTCTGATCATCGGGGAACTAGGTATTTTGCTTTTGGGTTTGTTTGTTTTTTCACTTTATTATTAATGGAGATGGGCATAACTACTGGGAATATTGTAAAAGGAGCATAACTACTGTGAGGGGGCACAATGTAGGCATAACTACTGTGAGGGAGCACAAATGTAGGCATAACTACTGTGATGGGGCACATGTGGGCATAACTACTGTAAGGGAGCATAACTACTGTGAGGGGGCACAATGTAGGCATAACTGTGTGAGAGAGCACAATGTAGGCATAATTACTGAGGGGCGCACATGTGAGCTTAACTGCTGTGAGGGAGCACAATGTAGGCATAATTACTGAGGGGCTTAAAGGCAAAACTACTGTAAAGTGGCATAACTACTGCGAGGGGACACGTGCGGGCATAACCATACCTCCCAACTTTTGATAAGCCCTAGGAGGGGCAAAGACTGCAGGTTTTTTTCTATGCCTTGTACTCTAATGACTACCTATACACGTCCAATGCCTGCCCAGTGCCCTTTGTGCCTCACACAGTAGTTATTATCCCTTAGTGAGGCCACACAGTAGAAAGCCACTTTAGTGCCGCCTAACAATAGTGTTGCCCCCTTAGTGCTCCCACACAATAGTGCTGCCATTTTAGTACCCTGCTGCCCCCTTAGTGCCCCGCTTACAAAAATGCTACCCACATAGTGCTACCTTTACAAAAGTGCTGCTACCGTAGTGTCCCCCTTACAAAAGTGGTGCCCACTTAGTGTCCCTCTTATGGAAGAGCTGTCCCTGTAGGGTAAATAAAACACACTACTCGCCCTTCCCAGCTCCCTCAAAAAACAGAGAACACTCTGCTGTGTGCAGCATACGGTATGACATCACTGCAGGGGAGCACACAGGCTGGCGTTGTACATATTTAACTTCCCAGCTTGCATCCATTCCAGGATGTTCTCCTCACCCAGGATGTTCTCCTCACTCCTCACCAGGTTGCTGAAGAACAAGTCTCCCCTTGCTGGTGCATTACATATTGTGCTCCAGCACTACTGAGCCTCACACATCAAATTCCAGTTACAGGCTCCTATGAAATCTAGTGATCTAGTGCTGAAACTGAGCATAACCCAGCAGCAAGCTGAAGCAGAACTACAGGTTGTAATCCTAGCCGATCCTTATCTCCAATGATATGTTGTGTCATTAGGCCCATACACATTAGATGCTTGTATGGTGTTCCAGGGTCTAGACCAGGGCTGGCCAACCTGAGGCTCTCCAGCTGTTGCAAAACTACGACTCCAAGCATGCCCAGACAGCCTACAGCAGGGCGAGGTGGAAGTTGTACTTTTACAACAGCTGGAGAGCCGCAGGCTGGCCATGTCTGGTCTAGACATTGATGACCTATCATAAGAAAGGTCCTCAATATCAGATCGGGAGGAGGGGGATCTGACACCTGGCACCACCATGATCAGCAGTTTTTGACAACTGCTGGAGCTAGAATAGAACCTGGTTGATGGATGCTTTATCCGCTATGTAGTGCCATGCTGGTGTTCTGCATGTCGCAAGAAAGCGGCCAGATCCCATTATAGTGCCGCACTATACAGGTATGCCGAATCTGGAGGCCTCCAGTAGGCCCTTCTCTGCTGGAGCAGTCTGCCAGATTCGGGATGCCGCAGATGTGACCATACCCTTATATGTGTCAAGTTGAAGAATGCCACTACTTTTGTGTAATAAATCCACTTTTTGTGTCTCCATATTCTCAGAGCCACAACTTTTTTATTTTTCTGTTGAAGATGCCATGTGATGGCTTGTTTCTGGGTCGAGCTGTCGTTTTTTTGGTACCACTTTTTGGTCCTGATAAATTTATGATCACTTTTTACTCCATATTTTATTACAATACAATGTGACCAAAAAACAGCAATTTTTTTTTATTTTTTTCTGGCATTCACCAAAAAGTTTTGTTAGGGTACTTTCACACTTGCGTTGTTCTATCGCCGGATCTGCCTGCCGGATACGGCAATCTGTATGCGGATCCGTCTTAACAAATGCATTGCAATACCGGATCCGTCTCTCCGGTTGTCATCCGGAAAAAAGGATCCGGTATTAATCTTTTTCACATTTTTAAGGTCTGCGCAGACCGCAAAACGGGATCCGTTTTTTCCGGGAACACTCGGGGCCGGATACGGCATTAATGCATTTCAATGAAAAATAATGCCGGACCCGGCAAGTGTTCCGGAATTTTGGACGGAAAAAATACTGCAGCATGCCGTGTTATTTTCTCCGTCCAAAAACGGTACACTGAGTGAACTGAAGACATCCTGATACATACTGAACGGATTGCTCTCCATTCAGAATGCATTAGGATAAAACCGATCAGTTTTTTCCCGGTATTGAGCCCCTAGGACGGAACGCAATACCGGAAAAGTTTTGTGCAAGTGTGAAAGTACCCTTAAATGTTTAAACATTTCATTTTTTTCGGATCTTGTGCCATGGAGACCAGTAATACTCCCAGGGCTGTACAGTACAGGATAGACTTTCCAGTCACACGTGTAGCACGGGTCCGGTATAACAGGCTGTCACTTCTTTTGTTTTTGTGACAGAGAGCCATTGTCACCATGAAAGTGACCTTTTCCTATTACAGCAGAGGAGTGTGAACACCTGAAACCGGCAGCGCTCGTAAACCTTCCTTTATGTCTCTCAAGTGGTGATTAACAGATTAGTCCCAAATCTCTAGCAGTATTTATATGCCAGGGACTGGGTATTTAGGGGCTTATCTACCATTACCAGAGGGATTATGGGGTATTTTGGAGGCTGGCGATGTACAGGCGTTTTCCTATACGTCATACTCTAAGAGAGCTACATGGCAATATTAAAGGGATCATACAGAATGATAAAAACATGACTGCTTTCTCCTGGAAACAGCGCCACACCTGTCCATGGATTGTGTTTGGTATTGCAGAACTGAGCCGCAGTACCACAGACTACGGGTGGACAGGGGTGGCGCTGCTTTAACAAGAAAACAGCCATGTTTTAGACACCTTTAACTACTTAGGTGGAAATTATAGGGGGGAGAATTATCAAACTGGTGTACAGTAGAACTGGCTTAGGTGCCCACAGCAACCAATCAGATTCCACCTTTCACTTTCCAAAGGAGCTCTGAAAAATGTAAGGTGTGATCTGATTGGTTGCCATGGGCAACTAAGCCAGTTCTACTTTACACCAGTTTTGATAAATGCCCCCTGTGATTTTAGAAAAGAGACTCACCTTAAAGTGGTAAACCTGTGGAAATAATGCCCATTTGCTGGCAGATCTGTGACTGGTAATAATGTCATTAAAGGGGTTCACACAATGCCACTTTCCACATCCATTATACGGTAGAGTGACCCCATTTAATTAGGCCCCAGTTTATCCTTAGGATTTAATGGTTCCAGCAGCTGGTACCCGACCAATCCAACTTTTATGACATGCTGAGTACAGACATTTTGGAGGAAAACCCCTTTAATCACTGTCGGAGGTCATGTAGATCTCAGGGACCAGTCCTTAGGAAAACACGTGATGTTAGCGCAGCAATCTCAGCCTTAGGCCTCATGCACATGGCCATTGCCTGGCCATACTGCGGCCCTCCGTGGGTCTGGAATATGCGGGCACCGGCTGTGTGCCCGGCGGTGCGGAACGGAGGCACGGAAAGCCAAGGAAGCACTACCGAGTGCTTCCATGGTGTTTCTGTACGTGCCTCCGCACCGCAAAATAATAGAACGTGTTCTATTTTTTTGCGGTGCGGACGGATCACAGACCCATTCAAGTTGCGGTCCCCAAATCACGGAACGGTCGTGTACATGAGACCTTAAAGGGGTTGTTTACCCTATTAGGCAATTTAGTGCCCCTGCCAGTAATTTTTTTTCTACCAGCCGGTATTCCTATAAAGACCGTTACTAATGAATGCTTCCATTGTAGAGCGCTCATTAGTACAGTCTTTAAAGGGGTTATCCCACTTTGCGTTTTTATACTTACCTGCTGCCACCACGCATTCACTTCCTGGATTCTGGCTGGGGGCGGGCTTCATCTTGATTAAAGCCTTCTCCCGGCCGAACCGCGCGCTGGAGTGAACGCGCACGCCGCCGCGCATGCGCCATGGTGACTTATTTCTGGCCAGTATAGTACAGAGCCGGCGTGCGCGTTCGCAGCTCTGTACTATTCTGGCTGGGAAGAAGTCACCGTCGCGCATGCGCGGCAGCGTGCGCGTTCAGGACAGCGAGCGGCTCGGCCGGGAGAAAAGAAGGAGTCTTCTGTGCAAGCGCGACCATCGGGATTTTGGAGAAGAGCGGTAGTCATAACCAGGGGAGACCGAGTCACAACAATAAGGTAAGTGGGGATGAATTTTATCCCAATCGGTGGAAATTTGTTTATCAAGTATATTTACAAAAATGATCACTGTCAAATCATTAACAGATTTAACAGTGATCATTATGATAGAAATACCCCTTTAATTCCCACTTGTGTTAAGGAAAAAAAACTCCTCCATTTGATCGCGCCGCTGTGAATGCCCCCCGCTGACTGTATGCTCAGCACAGGACCTGCGCTCCAGCGTGATGACATCTCACAGGTCCTGTCCTGTACATCCAGTGAGCAGCGAGTGTTCACAGTGAAGCAATCAAAGAAGGGGGCACTAATGGGGGCATTACTATTACAGGGTGGCACTAATGGGGCATTACTACTATTGGAGAGCATTAATGGGGCATTACTATTACTGGGTGGCACTAATGGCGGCATTACTATTACTAGAGAGCACTAATGGGGGCATTGATATTACTGGGGGCATTATTAATTCTGAGGGGCACTAAAGGAGGCATTAATATTACTGGGGGGCACTAAAGGGGTATTCTCATCTGAGACAAAGTGGTGGCTGGAGGACTCCGGTCTGGCCACCACCAAGCGCTCTCGCCATAGAAGTGAATGGAAGCTCACCGCACATGACGGCCACCGCTCCTATTCACTTCATCCAGCGATATGCCCCCATTGTCTCATACGAGAATACCTCTTTGATATTAGTGGGAGACACATTATGACATAGCGACTTCATACCACGCCCCGCCCCCACAACCACACCCCGTTTGGCCAGTATTTTTTGTTGGCAACCCTAAGTGGACCTAGTCCGTCCATGTACTACCTGAATGGGTGCACGTGATCCTATATCCATTTGCGGCTGCCACAGCAACGTACCTTTCAAGATCAACCTGGGGCTCTCAAGAGCTTGTATAGTAAAGGGGTTGTTCGCACACAGACATTTCTGTGACTGTCTCCTTTATCTGAATGGGAACTGTGGAAATCCATATCCTAAATGGATTATTTTCATCAGATTTTCACACCCCACCTGTTGGTTGCTAGGAGACGGCGCATACCCCATGTAGGACATAGTACGGGAATGCAAAAAATATGCCACAACGGCAAACGTTTGTAATACGTTTTTCTCACAGATCATTAAAAAGTCTTTTCTGGGAGTACAATATGGATGACATGTCATCAGTATTTGATCAGTGGGGGTCCGACACCTGGGACCCCCACCAATCAGATCACGGCATACCAAGCACAGCGCCATACACTGTATAGTGGCTATACTTGGTATTGCAGCTCACTGGAATGGGACTGAGCTGCACATAGACCATATGACTGATGAATGTGACGTTACTAGGTTAGAAAGTGCTCGCCGCGCTCAACGGCTGATCAGTGGGGGTCCCAGAAGACGGGCCCCCATTGATCACCTTATCTAAGGATACTGTACTCCTGGAAAAAGTCTTTAAATCCACCATCTCGATTCTAAATCAAAAGCGCGAAACATGATTTCTCTTGAAATAAACGTATTTAATACTGTTTGAGATGCTGGTAGAAAGTGTTAGAAATCAGCAAAAGACAACGATCCGACCCTATCTCCTGTCGTACTGGCGCTGAATGAGTTAAATAAAAACATCCCAGCACGACAGGCAGCGGCTTGTCCAGTATAACCCCCATATACAATGCATAACTGCTATTCATATACAAAACATACTGCTCTATAGAAAATGCAAAAATACTTTCAGGATTATTATTTTTTTAGTACAAAATCTTTGGTTAAATTGAAAGTGCAAAGGAGAAAATACAAAAAATGTCACCGAATAAACCTGTAAACAATGCGGGCAACGCGTCCAGACGACGCTTTCTTTGGTCAGTGTGCCGGATGCGATCCTCAGAGAGGATGCTGAATCCTGGGAGGTTGTACCAAGGTTGACACCATCCACGGTGGTATGTGTCTGATCAGTGGGGATCTGACCTCCGGAACCCCCAATGATCACAAGAATAGGGGTCCCCGTCTGAATGGAGCAAGCATGTGCACTGTTGCTCCACTCAGGCAGCTTCTCTTGGCCAGTCCCACCTATCTGGAACCGAGCCTGTACACTGTACATGTTTGTGGGAGATGGACCCCCTTGGTGTTGTGATCAGTGGGTGTCCCTGTGGTTAGTCAGTCTGCTGCAGGGGGCTATGGCAAACCCTTGTCCCTCTTGGACAGACCTGAGAAGGGAAATCTACTTACCGGCCTACCGGTGCTGGCTCTCCGCTCCATCTCTTCCCAGATGTCAAGTTCCAGTTTGATACTGCAGAGGTGACCTGCTCCCCTTGCTTTGTCAAATGGTCAAACGGCGCAAAAGTAGCAGGTCACCACTGCGGCTAAACGGAAGTTTAAGTTCTGGGAGCGCAATACAACACGAGAGGAGAGAAAGCACCGGGAAGCAGGTAAGCACCTCACCCAAGGTCCCTTTAAGTCCTGTGTGGACATCCTCTAGAGCAGTGGTCCTCTACTCCCGTCCTCAGGGGCCACCTATCAGTCATGTTTTCAGGATTTCCATAGTGTTGAGCAGGTGATAATGATTGACTATGCATCATTCTGCGAGATGTTCTCAAATCATGATGGACCCTCAGGACTAGAGTTGAGGAACACTGGTCTATAGGGGTGGTTTACCCCGGCCATCTGTAGACAGAACAACATTCATGGACACACACCACTGAATGGCGCAGGGCATAAGGAGAGGGTATTACACATGTAATAAATAGTCAACGTATAATAAGGAAGTCCTACAACCTGTGGAAACCCAACATACTGGTGCAGTCAGACATGTACATGTCCAGGGAGAGAGGACATGCATCCAAAGACCTGAACGCGGAGACCCTGCTATAGAGGGATGAGTCTTGTTCAGCGTTTTCTAACATTACGGTATGAAGCAGGTTTATCATGTGACACGTAAAAGACAACGTTGCTCCTAGCCCCATCGCTGGTCAATGTGCCCGGTGCTCCCTCTTGCATAGATAAGAAGTAGGATGCCTACTAGTATACAGGACATATATATATACATACAGCCTCTGTAGACAGGGAAGGTTACACTGTAACACGACTGAAATCGTATGGCCATATGCACAAGGTAGGTATGACTGCTACACACAGGACAATGGATATAACCTGCAGCAAATACTGAGACTGGAGAAAAAGCCGCAAGAGCTTACTGGCTGAACGGTATAAGAGCTGACCGCCTGCACGGTATAAAAGCTGACCGCCTGCATGGTTTAAGTGCTGACCGCCTGCGCGGTATAAGAGCTGCTGACCGCCAGCGCGGTATAAGAGCTGACTTCCTGAACGGTATAAAAAGTGACCTCCTGCACAGTATAAGAGCTGACCGCCTGCGCGGTATTAGAGCTGACCGCCTGCGCGGTAATAGAGCTGACTTCCTGAACGGTATAAGAGCTGACTTCCTGAACAGTATAAAAAGTGACCTCCTGCACAGTATAAGAGCTGACCATCTGCACGGTGCAGGACCTTACCGCCTGCACAGTATAAGACCTTACCGCCTGCACAGTATAAGACCTTACCGCCTGCACAGTATAAGACCTTACCGCTTTCATGGTATAAGACCTTACCGCCTGCACGGTATAAGAACTTAGTACCTACATGGTATAGAAAGTGACCTACTGCACGGTATAAGACCTTACCACTTCCACAGTATAAGACCTTAGTACCTGCACTGTAAAAGACCTGACCATCTGCATGGTGTAAGACCGTAGGCTGTGTTCACATCTCTTTTAGGGATGATCCGGCATAAATGCCGAATGTCGGCCGGAATAAAAACACTGCATGCATCAGTATTGTCCGATTGAAACCCAGCTTTTATGCTGAAAAGAGGCCAGATCACTGCTGGATCCTAATATAGGCAATAGGGATCAAGTGGTGATCTATTCACATCTCTGGCATTGCTGGATTCTATATGGCCTCACTGTCAGCATGGTATATCAGCTTACCATCAAGACCTCACTGCCTACATGGTAAGAGACATTACTCCCTGCATGGTATATTACCGTCAGCGTGGTACCAGACAATACTGCCTGCGTGGCATGAGACCTTACTGCCTGCATGGTGTAAGACATTACTACCTGTGTGGTATCAGAAATTACCGCCTGCATGGTATCAGACCTTACTACCCGAATGGCATATTACCGCCAGCATAGTATAAGACCTTACCGCCTGCATGGTATCAGACTTTACTGCCTGCGTATTACCGCCTGCAGGGCATGAGACATTACAGCCAGCATAGTAAGTATAAGACCTTACTACCGGCATGGCATGAGGCATTACTGCCTGCATGGTATCAGACCTTACTACCTGCCTGGTATATTACCGCCTGCATGGTATCAGACCTTACTACCTGAATGGCATATTACCGCCAGCATAGTATCAGACCTTACTACCTGAATGGCATATTACCGCCAGCATAGTATCAGACCTTACTACCTGAATGGCATATTACCGCCAGCATAGTATCAGACCTTACTACCTGCATGCTATATTACCGCCAGCATAGTATCAGACCTTACTACCTGCATGCTATATTACTGCCTGCATGGCATAAGACATTACCGCCTGCATAGTATCAGACCTTACTACTTGCCTGGTATATTACCGCCTGCATGGTATCAGACCATACTACCTGAATGGCATATTACCGCCAGCATAGTATCAGACCTTACTACCTGCATGCTATATTACTGCCTGCATGGCATAAGGCATTACTGCCAGCATAGTATCAGACCTTACTACCGCCTGCATGGCACGGGGCATTACTGCCTGCATAGTATCAGACCTTACTACCTGCCCGGTATACTACCGCCTGCATGGCATGGGGCATTACTGCCTGCAGTATTCACTGGTGATATTGGGCAGGGTGTAGGCGAATAAGGAGTAGTCCATGATGTACTTGGGCAGCAGCTCCCTGAGCAGCCCCTGCGGGGTGTTACACAGGAAGTAACGGAAGGTCTCTTGGGTGACCGGCTTGTACCAGGCTTGTCTCTCGGGGAAGCGGATGTAGCTGGGGGCACCGACGGCCTCCAGCACCCGGTTGGCGTCCTCCCCCAGCCTCTCATAGCTGCCTATGAAGTCGTAGGGCACGGCGCAGGGCTGGCACAGGTTGTAGATGGGCATCCAGTGCTCGTTCATCTTCTCCGCGTCCTCGTCCAGCAGGTACCGGAGGAACTCGGAGAAGGTGACGTCATCCCCCTTGGAGGCGGCGGCGGGGTCCTGCCGGTAGCGGCGCACGATCTCCAGGCCGTAGCGCTGCTGGTACTCTTTGATCTCCCCGAACTTGTTGCGGTAGGCGGACAGCAGGCGCTCCAGCGGCTCCCGCACGAACAGGAACTTGTAGTAATGGCGCAGGCGATGCTTGATCTGCTCCACGGACAGGTCGGACAAGAAGACCAGGTCCTTCTGGTGGTCCATCTTGAGCCGGGAGTCCAGGCTCTCCAGGCTGCCGTCCAGCACCTTCAGGACCCTCTTCCAGTTGGAGCAGGCCACCTTGGGCACGTAGCAGTACAGGAACTTGTACTTGTCGTTGACGAGGATGTGCTTGAGCAGGGTCCTCCTCTGGCCGGGCGGCAGCGCCCACACGCTGTGCGGCATGCTCCTGTGCCCGCACACCCGGCTCGTGGTGCGGTTCCGGACGTCCCGCAGGATCTGCAGCTCCAGCTCGTCGGCCTCCAGCTCCCGGGTGCGGCTCCGCCACGCCACGTCCCCGCGGGGAGGAGGGGTCTTCACCTCGGCCAGGATCCCCCGCTCTATCATCAGGAGCAGCCCGCTGGACGCCACGATCACCCCGAACATCAGCATGGACGGCAGCAGGGCGCTGTGGGCGCGGGCCAGCGGGCGAGGCGGGATGCGGCGGAGAACGGCGGGCGCTCGGGGCCCCGGGGGGCTCTCTGCCGCCATCTGGCAGAGCGGGCGAGGATACATGGCGGCTATTCGGTGCTGCGATCCATCCCGGCGGCACACGGCAGCAGTCTGGTCCGGGAAGCGCGTCACCACCGTGACGTCCTGTGTGACGCCCCCGTGCTAGGAATGTGCGCCCGGAGGGGCAGCCGCCTCCATCAGTATCAGTACTCCTATACTGCGTGCTCACAGACAGAGCATACCCTCCATCATCAGTATCAGTACTCCTATACTGCGTGCTCACACAGAGCATACTCTGCGTGCAGGGAGCGCCAGGAGGGGCAGCCGCCTCCATCAGTATCAGTACTCCTATACTGCGTGCTCACACAGAGCATACTCTGCGTGCAGGGAGCGCCAGGAGGGGCAGCCGCCTCCATCAGTATCAGTACTCCTATACTGCGTGCTCACACAGAGCATACTCTGCGTGCAGGGAGCGCCCGGAGGGGCAGCCGCCTCCATCAGTATCAGTACTCCTATACTGCGTGCTCACAGACAGAGCATACCCTCCATCATCAGTATCAGTACTCCTATACTGCGTGCTCACACAGAGCATACTCTGCGTGCAGGGAGCGCCAGGAGGGGCAGCCGCCTCCATCAGTATCAGTACTCCTATACTGCGTGCTCACACAGAGCATACTCTGCATGCAGGGAGCGCCCGGAGGGGCAGCCGCCTGCATCATCATCAGTATCAGTACTCCTATACTGCGTGCTCACACAGAGCATACTCTGCATGCAAGGAATGTGCGCCCGGAGGGGCAGCCGCCTCCATCAGTATCAGTACTCCTATACTGCGTGCAGGGAATGTGCGCCCGGAGGGGCAGCCGCCTCCATCAGTATCAGTACTCCTATACTGCGTGCTCACAGACAGAGCATACTCTGCATGCTAGGAATGTGCGCCCGGAGGGGCAGCCGCCTCCATCAGTATCAGTACTCCTATACTGCATGCTCACACAGAGCATACTCTGCGTGCAGGGAATGTGCGCCCGGAGGGGCAGCCGCCTCCATCAGTATCAGTACTCCTATACTGCGTGCTCACAGACAGAGCATATCCTCCATCATCAGTATCAGTACTCCTATACTGCGTGCTCACAGACAGAGCATACTCTGCGCGCAGGGAGCGCCCCGTGCAGGGAATGTGCGCCCGGAGGGGCAGCCGCCTCCATCATCAGTATCAGTACTCCTATACTGCGTGCTCACACAGAGCATACTCTGCGTGCAGGGAGCGCCCGGAGGGGCAGCCGCCTCCATCATCAGTATCAGTACTCCTATACTGCGTGCTCACACAGAGCATACTCTGCGTGCTGGGAGCGCCCGGAGGGGCAGCCGCCTCCATCATCAGTATCAGTACTCCTATACTGCGTGCTCACAGACAGAGCATACTCTGCATGCAGGGAATGTGCGCCCGGAGGGGCAGCCGCCTCCATCAGTATCAGTACTCCTATACTGCGTGCTCACAGACAGAGCATACTCTGCGTGCAGGGAGCGCCCCGTGCAGGGAATGTGCGCCCGGAGGGCCAGCCGCCTCCATCATCAGTATCAGTACTCCTATACTGCGTGCTCACAGACAGAGCATACTCTGCGTGCAGGGAATGTGCGCCCGGAGGAGCAGCCGCCTCCATCAGTATCAGTACTCCTATACTGCGTGCTCACAGACAGAGCATATCCTCCATCATCAGTATCAGTACTCCTATACTGCGTGCTCACAGACAGAGCATACTCTGCGCGCAGGGAGCGCCCCGTGCAGGGAATGTGCGCCCGGAGGGGCAGCCGCCTCCATCATCAGTATCAGTACTCCTATACTGCGTGCTCACACAGAGCATACTCTGCGTGCAGGGAGCGCCCGGAGGGGCAGCCGCCTCCATCATCAGTATCAGTACTCCTATACTGCGTGCTCACACAGAGCATACTCTGCGTGCAGGGAGCGCCCGGAGGGGCAGCCGCCTCCATCATCAGTATCAGTACTCCTATACTGCGTGCTCACACAGAGCATACTCTGCGTGCAGGGAGCGCCCGGAGGGGCAGCCGCCTCCATCATCAGTATCAGTACTCCTATACTGCGTGCTCACACAGAGCATACTCTGCGTGCAGGGAGCGCCCGGAGGGGCAGCCGCCTCCATCATCAATATCAGTACTCCTATACTGCGTGCTCACACAGAGCATACTCTGCGTGCTGGGAGCGCCCGGAGGGGCAGCCGCCTCCATCATCAGTATCAGTACTCCTATACTGCGTGCTCACAGACAGAGCATACTCTGCGTGCAGGGAGCGCCCCGTGCAGGGAATGTGCGCCCGGAGGGGCAGCCGCCTCCATCATCAATATCAGTACTCCTATACTGCGTGCTCACAGACAGAGCATACTCTGCGTGCAGGAAATGTGCGCCCGGAGGGGCAGCCGCCTCCATCATCAGTATCAGTACTCCTATACTGCGTGCTCACAGACAGAGCATACTCTGCGTGCAGGGAGCGCCCCGTGCAGGGAATGTGCGCCCGGAGGGGCAGCCGCCTCCATCATCAGTACTCCTATACTGCGTGCTCACACGGACAGAGCATACTCTGCGTGCAGGGAGCGCCCCGTGCAGGGAATGTGCGCCCGGAGGGGCAGCCGCCTCCATCATCATCAGTATCCTATACAGCGTTCTCACAGACAGAGCATACTCTGCATGCAGGGAGCGCCCCCGTGCAGGGAATGTGCGCCCGGAGGGGCAGCCGCCTCCATCGTCAGTATCAGTACTCCTATACTGTGTGCTCAAATGCAGGGAATGTGCGCCCGGAGGGGCAGCCGCCTCCATCATCATCAGTATCAGTACTCCTATACTGCGTGCTCACAGACAGAGCATACTCTGCATGCAGGGAGCGCCCCGTGCAGGGAATGTGCGCACGGAGGGGCAGCCGCCTCCATCATCAGTATCAGTACTCCTATACTGCGTGCTCACACGGACAGAGCATACTCTGCGTGCAGGGAGCGCCCCGTGCAGGGAATGTGCGCCCGGAGGGGCAGCCGCCTCCATCATCAGTATCAGTACTCCTATACTGCGTGCTCACAGACAGAGCATACTCTGCGTGCAGGGAATGTGCGCCCGGAGGGGCAGCCGCCTCCATCATCAGTATCAGTACTCCTATACTGCGTGCTCACAGACAGAGCATACTCTGCGTGCAGGGAGCGCCCCGTGCAGGGAATGTGCGCCCGGAGGGGCAGCCGCCTCCATCATCAGTATCAGTACTCCTATACTGCGTGCTCACAGACAGAGCATACTCTGCGTGCAGGGAGCGCCCGGAGGGGCAGCCGCCTGCATCATCATCAGTATCAGTACTCCTATACTGCGTGCTCACACAGAGCATACTCTGCATGCAAGGAATGTGCGCCCGGAGGGGCAGCCGCCTCCATCATCAGTATCAGTACTCCTATACTGCGTGCTCACAGAGCATACTCTGCATGCAAGGAATGTGCGCCCGGAGGGGCAGCCGCCTCCATCATCAGTATCCGTACTCCTATACTGCGTGCTCACAGACAGAGCATACTCTGCATGCAGGGAGCGCCCCGTGCAGGGAATGTGCGCACGGAGGGGCAGCCGCCTCCATCATCAGTATCAGTACTCCTATACTGCGTGCTCACACGGACAGAGCATACTCTGCGTGCAGGGAGCGCCCCGTGCAGGGAATGTGCGCCCAGAGGGGCAGCCGCCTCCATCATCAGTATCAGTACTCCTATACTGCGTGCTCACAGACAGAGCATACTCTGCGTGCAGGGAGCGCCCCGTGCAGGGAATGTGGGCCCGGAGGGGCAGCCGCCTCCATCATCAGTATCAGTACTCCTATACTGCGTGCTCACACAGAGCATACTCTGCGTGCAGGGAGCGCCCCGTGCAGGGAATGTGCGCCTAGAGGGGCAGCTGCCTCCATCATCAGTATCAGTACTCATATACTGCGTGCTCACACAGAGCATACTCTGCGTGCAGGGAGCGCCCGGAGGGGCAGCCGCCTCCATCATCAATATCAGTACTCCTATACTGCGTGCTCACACAGAGCATACTCTGCGTGCAGGGAGCGCCCGGAGGGGCAGCCGCCTCCATCATCAGTATCAGTACTCCTATACTGCGTGCTCACAGACAGATCATACTCTGCGTGCAGGAAATGTGCGCCCGGAGGGGCAGCCGCCTCCATCATCAGTATCAGTACTCCTATACTGCGTGCTCACAGACAGAGCATACTCTGCGTGCAGGGAGCGCCGCGTGCAGGGAATGTGCGCCCGGGGGGGCAGCCGCCTCCATCATCAGTATCAGTACTCCTATACTGCGTGCTCACACGGACAGAGCATACTCTGCATGCAGGGAGCACCCCCCGTGCAGGGAATGTGCGCCCGGAGGGGCAACCGCCTCCATCATCAGTATCAGTACTCCTATACTGCGTGCTCACACGGACAGAGCATACTCTGCATGCAGGGAGCGCCCCCCGTGCAGGGAATGTGCGCCCGGAGGGGCAGCCGCCTCCATCATCAGTATCAGTACTCCTATACTGCGTGCTCACGGACAGAGCATACTCTGCATGCAGGGAGCGCCCCGTGCAGGGAATGTGCGCCTAGAGGGGCAGCTGCCTCCATCATCAGTATCAGTACTCCTATACTGCGTGCTCACAGACAGAGCATACTCTGCGTGCAGGGAGCGCCCGGAGGGGCATCCGCCTCCATCATCAGTATCAGTACTCCTATACTGCGTGCTCACAGAGCATACTCTGCATGCAGGGAGCGCCCCGTGCAGGGAATGTGCGCCCGGAGGGGCAGCCGCCTCCATCATCAGTATCAGTACTCCTATACTGCGTGCTCACAGACAGAGCATACTCTGCGTGCACTATATGAAGGAAACCATTGGGACCCATCCTGTGTATACTGCGGCAGTACTGTGCAGTGTTATATATACAGAGAAGCGGTACTGTGCAGTGCTATATATACAGAGAAGTTGTACTGTGCAGTGTTATATATACAGAGAAGCAGTGCTGTGCAGTGTCCATATATACAGAGAAGTGGTACTGTGCAGTGCTATATATACAGAGAAGCGGTACTGTGCAGTGTTATATATACAGAGAAGCGGTACTGTGCAGTGTTATATATACAGAGAAGCGGTACTGTGCAGTGTTATATATACAGAGAAGCGGTACTGTGCAGTGTTATATATACAGAGAAGCGGTACTGTGCAGTGCTATATATACAGAGAAGTTGTACTGTGCAGTGTTATATATACAGAGAAGCGGTACTGTGCAGTGTTATATATACAGAGAAGCGGTACTGTGCAGTGTTATATATACAGAGAAGCGGTGCTGTGCAGTGTTATATATACAGAGAAGCGGTGCTGTGCAGTGTCCATATATACAGAGAAGTGGTACTGTGCAGTGCTATATATACAGAGAAGCGGTACTGTGCAGTGTTATATATACAGAGAAGCGGTACTGTGCAGTGTTATATATACAGAGAAGCGGTGCTGTGCAGTGTTATATATACAGAGAAGCGGTGCTGTGCAGTGTTATATATACAGAGAAGCGGTACTGTGCAGTGTTATATATACAGAGAAGCGGTACTGTGCAGTGTACATATATACAGAGAAGCGGTACTGTGCAGTGTTATATATACAGAGAAGTGGTACTGTGCAGTGTTATATATACAGAGAAGCGGTGCTGTGCAGTGTTATATATACAGAGAAGCGGTGCTGTGCAGTGTTATATATACAGAGAAGCGGTACTGTGCAGTGTTATATATACAGAGAAGCGGTACTGTGCAGTGTTATATATACAGAGAAGCGGTGCTGTGCAGTGTTATATATACAGAGAAGCGGTGCTGTGCAGTGTTATATATACAGAGAAGCGGTGCTGTGCAGTGTTATATATACAGAGAAGCGGTGCTGTGCAGTGTTATATATACAGAGAAGCGGTGCTGTGCAGTGTTATATATACAGAGAAGCGGTACTGTGCAGTGTTATATATACAGAGAAGCGGTACTGTGCAGTGTACATATATACAGAGAAGCGGTACTGTGCAGTGTTATATATACAGAGAAGCGGTACTGTGCAGTGTTATATATACAGAGAAGCGGTACTGTGCAGTGTTATATATACAGAGAAGCGGTACTGTGCAGTGTACATATAAACAGTACAAGAATAGATGCTGAGACGCAGACTGAGTCACTCGCTCTAAGGGTCCATTCACACGTCCTGTTTTTTTTCATCCTGAAAAACGGTCCGTTTTTTGCGGATCCGTTGTTCCTGAAAATGTTTCCGTATGTCATCCGTTTTTTGCGGATCCGCAAAAAACGGGAACATGTATACATTTCAATAATCAAATAAAGTTGTTTGGATTTCTTTGAAAAAAAATTGAAAAAAAAAAATAAAAAATTTGTTATGTGTTTCCAGGAACGGAATCCGCAAAAAACGGATGACATACGGAATGACATCCGAATGTCATCCGTTTTTTGCGGATCCATTGACTTTGTATTGTACCAGGATCCGATTTTTCAGGACAAGAATAGGACATGTTTTATATTTAAACGGACATGCGGAACGGAACAACGATTTTTTCCAGGACCCATTGAAAATGAATGGGTCCAGATCTGGTCCTGAAAAAATGGAACAGATCAGGAAAGAAAAAACGGACGTGTGAATGGACCCTTAAAGATCATAGCCGCAGACCAACCCTTTACCCCATGGCACTGCCCACCCATTTCTAGCATCGCAAATCAGCTTCTACCTGGGCTAAGAAGACGCCCGTGGCTATGCTTTTATCAGTCTTTTAGGTCTTTTCTGTGTATTTAATAAAACAGTGTGTGGAGAAAACCTAAAGATTACGGGCGGACATTACTTCACTAATGGAGGCACGCTCACCTCTTCAGGAGGCGCAGGCTTACGAGGACACGTGGAGCTGCCTGTAATAACCGCCTTGATTTCAACAGCGAATGCATTATCACGGACAATTGCATAATTTAGAGACGCAGGAGCTGTGCAAGTTGAACGGTTTTATTTGTAGTACATGCATTAGATTCGTGAGGGGAAGGCAATGTGAGAAATGTAGAGAACCTATGTAGGTGGTGTTCTGGTCATACTTCATTAATAGCCCTGGTCCTGAAGATCATCTGTCCAGTAGACCACAGTACCGTCAGATGATTTACCATGATAGAACCACCACCAAGCTGGCAAGAAACCTTGAGTATTATGGAGTCATAGTATAGCACCCAAATACTTCTACGGGTTCTACTGTACCTCCACAGGCCTCTAGATTCATAAGAGATTCTGCTGAAACCATGGCTCCCCTAGAAGCACCGCTTGGCTGAGAATACTCTTCGTATAGGCCACTGCAAGGAGTATAATATGCCATGGTGTGGAGCGCCTGCAGCACACAGCTCTTAAAGGGGGCTTCCAGGAAGGTATATACAGTAAAATAATAAACCAGGCCACGTAAATGAAAAAAGTAGTATTACTCACCTATACCATTCCCCTGCCACGGTTGTTCCAAAGCTGGCCTCTGGTTTTTGGCTCAACATGCCACGGTGGGTCACTGCTAAGACTAGGGGTTGGCTAAGGGAACCTTTCTTGGTACGTCTGGTGCATCAATCCACAAGAGGAAGTGTAGAGCGGTAAAAGCTGAAGCAGGATCGGTGGAGGTGAATAAGGATCTTTTCATTTTTAACACTGTCTGGCTGTTTTTTTTAAAAAAAAAGTCTCCCTGAAAGGTCCTTTAAGAGCTCTTTCACACACAATTATTTTTTTTTTTACTACTAAATGTATGCAGTTTTTTTTCCCATATCGCTTGTGTTTTTTTTTTATGGCCGCTTTTTTTTTTTTTTTTTTTTTTTTTTTTTTTTTCAGAACAACTCTGTGTCTGGTGTGCCATTGCGGAGATTTATCAAAACTGGTGTCCATAGCAACCAATCAGATTCTACCTGCTATTTTTCAGAGCTCCTTTGGAAAATGAAAGGTGGAATCTGATTGGTTCCTCTGAACAACTAAGCCAGTTCTCCTTAACACCAGCTTTGATAAATCTTCCCAGTTTTATTTTTCAAAAAAAGGCCAGAGGCACAAAAACACCACCAAATTGGAAATACAATGTTGGTAGCCAAAAATTAAACTTATTAGAGATGAGCGAATCAGTTCCAACGAATCAACTTGTTTCATCGGTGGAGATTCTTCACCTTTGGGGGGCGCTGTCCGCGCCGACCTGTCATTTAGCCCACACTGACAATGTCCTAACTGAACTGCTGCTTCAATTGCCAGAGTAAGGGCACACGCTCTGCATTGCCTTCGGAGCACCATCTGCACCGGATGAGGCGTCTGCGCAGATGCTGCTCCAAAGCAGAGCCGGTGCCCTTGGTGCAGACAGGTTGTCATCAGTGCATCAGATGGGGGCTTCTTCATCTTCGGGGACAGCCCCATCAAAGGTGAAGATGCTCTGCTGATGAGACAAATTGATTTGCTCATCTTTAAAATGTCTATCCTGCATCTCTACGGTAATTTCCCATAGACGGATGGAGCGGATATATCTACCACAAACAAAAAAAAAACTGGTGCAAAAAAAGCAACAAAAAGTGCAGAATTAAAAAAACAAAAAAAAAACATGGCTGCTTTCTTCCAAAAAGCATGTCAAACATGTTTGCACCTTAGCCCTATTCATTCCAATGGGGATGGGCTGCAATACCAGTTGCTATCCACAAAGAAATGTGGCTCCGTTTCTGGAAAATAGCAGACCAGATTTTTTATATTTTTTACCCCTTTTTTAACCTCCAGGCACAAAACACAGAAATCTTGACCGAGTTGGAACATGAAATGGCCTCTCTCTAATAAGCGAACACAAGCAGAATTACTGAAATTTATTGTCATTTATTTTAAAGAATTACTTCTAATAAACCTTTTCACAGAAGATTTGGGGAATGTTTTGCATTCCATCTGTAAACATTGAAATACAGATCTGGGAGACCCAAAAAAGTGCATTTTACAAAATCATAAACTAAGATTTATGTGTATTTAGATTTTTCCCACGGCTTCATCTCTCCACTTCGGTTTCACAACTAATAATTAATGGGGAAACAAGAAGGCGAGAAAATAATAAAAAGTAAAGTAGACCCTCTAAGACCGGATTCACATCTGCATTGTCACTGTATCTGGCATACATGCCGACTTTCCGCTGGACAAAAAAATGGTACATGCAACCTTTTTGTTCGGCGGAAAGTCGGCAAGCGGCAATGCCGGAAAGCGGCCGGATTACCACAATGAATGGGGATCTGGCACTGTATGGTGGTATCCAGCTATGCCGGGTATGGTTCCTCACACGTCCGGAGTTCACAGCGCATATGTGAACCCAGCCTAAGGAGACCGACTACATGCTGCTAGAAGAATCCAGATATAGCAGTGGTGTTGGTGCAGAACAGCAATGAGTACATTCTGCTAGCTTGGGCATCAGAGCCTTCAAGCGGTTGTCTGGGTTTGAAAACCCATTTTACATTACTATGTTCTGCATCTATGAGCCAGCATGAAGAGTAGTTATGGAGAGCATGTCTCCTTCTGGAGAACCCAGCACATGAATGCCCATCACTTTCAACAGCAAGTGTATAATCAGTTTCTCCTGCAAAGGAACTGAACAGTTGCTGCCATATTCTGAGGAACCAGCAACTTATCGTTGGGAGAACAGTCAATCAAAAAGGGATTGTCCAAATCAGACCGCCTCTTTGGGTACGGCCACACACAGTTTTTTGGACGAGATTTTGAAGCAGATCTGCCTGGAGGATCTTCAGCCAAAGTCAAAGTGGATCCACCAGGAAGGATAAGTATCAATTTCCGATTCCTTTCAAATCTACTTCTGGCTTTAGCAGAAAATCCTGCAGGCAGATCTGCTTCAAATTCTTGTCCAAAAAAACTCTCTGTGGCGGTACTCTTAAAGGAACATCAGTGTATATATTTGTAGTTTCCATTCAAACTGAGCCATTTGTTCCACCGATCACTGAAGACCCTAGCCCAGCCTTACTCATTTTTGGCACTTCTAGGGTTTCTACACCCTACAAAAGAATTGAGATTGGCAGAAAGTGGGCAGAGCAAGAAAGGGCAGGCCTAAGATGTACCATTTTGCGCCCAAATTTCGGTGCAATTCTGGCATAAAAATTTCTCTCAAAGTAAGCCAATAGTGTCTATCCCTGCTCATCCAACCTGAGCCACTGTGATAAAGCTGGTGGTGCAGGTCTAGCCAGCCGGTCGAAGCTCACGCCATCTTTACAATTAGTAAATAAGGGTCAATGGGTTTAAAACAATTGACGGGTATGATGTTGGAAACTTCCAAAAGCTCTTCCTGAATTCCTAGTGCAGTTCAGGAGAATAGACTCTGACCTCTGTGCTCCCACTAAGATGGTGGGTTACCTGACACCTGCTATAGTCAGCTGTTACTCTTATGTACCATACATAAAATATTTTTTTACATTGTTGATATTCAGTACTGTAAACTTAAAGTGTAAGGTAAGTAAATGGATCTTGTATTATGTGTTTTCCAGAAACGCCCCTGTGGATGGATGTGGTATTGCAGTTTAACTCCATTCACTTGACTAGCTGTAATACCAGCCCAAGAACATGGGTGGCACGGTTTCAGTAAAAGTACCTCAAGCTATGAATATTGAAACTTTTTTCTGCAAAACTCATACACCACTGGAGGTAACGTGTGGGTACTCCTACTTTCACCAAAGAATGGATAGAAAAGATGAAATAAAAAATGATTCATCAATATAAATTTATAGAAGGAACAGGAATGTCCGGCATGATGACATTTCCGGCCAACGGTACAATAAGAAGTGGAATGTTCTAATGGAAAACGCTGAGATTGAAACAATGCTTTATGGTACAAAGTTATCTAGTTACTGGGTTAAAGGGGTTCTCTGGGACTTTCATATTGATGGCCTCAGGTGTTTGAGGAAGCTGTGGTGCTCACCGGAGCACCGGTGAGCGCTGCAGCCTCCTCGTAACTTACCAAGCACAGTGCCATCCATTGGACAGAGGCTGTGTTTGGTATCACAGCTCTGCCCTCTTCACTTGAATGGGACTGAGGGCAGTGATAGCTAACCTTGTGGTGAAACGACGACTCCCAGCATCCTCCATTAATTTCTATGGAGTTCTGAGAACAGCCAGGCAAGCGTACACCTTGGGAGTCATCGTTTTAGCACAGCTGGTGTGCCAGAGGTTAGCCATCACAGGTCTAGGGCATGTGACCAATAAACCGTCACATGGCCTAGGAAGAGGCCTACAGCTGATCGGCGGGGATCTGACTCCCACATCCCTGCCGGTCAGCTGTAGGCCTCTTCCTAGGCCAATCTCATGTTGATGAAGTATCCTGAGGATAGGCCAATAATATCCAAATCCCAGAAAACCCAAAGACCCAGTAAGAGCAATAAAAAAGTGAACTGAAGGAGGCAGGAAACACAATTTCTCACCTTTATTTTAAATGACCACGTGGTAAAGAAATATTTCATAGGATTTCTTTAAAAAAGAAATGCTACCAGTATGCAGTATGTGAACCAATCTACAGCCAGACCCTGCACTATCTAGTTCCTGCTCAAGTTTTTTTTTTCCAAAAGTTCTTCAAGTTCTTCTGAGAATTCACAGCCATCAGTGAGCTCAAGATGCTGCTAATTCCTGTAGGGTACGGTGCTCATTTCTAATACTTCACCTTCCTAATCCTTAAAGGGGTTCTCCAGAAATTAAAAAAATTAAATATTATATTATAATAAATATATTCACAAATACCTTTCATTACTTAGAATGGCTTGTGTTGTCTAGGGAGCAATCATTAGGAGAAATAAAATGGCAGCCGTCCTATCAGGACACACAAAACCTGTCCTAATCACACAGGAGGACAAGTTACTTCACCACAATGAGCCATAGTGCTGCTGCCTCCTCTCTGCTTGTCAGGAATCATGATCCTTAATACAGGTGAATCTCTGTGGGAACGGAGATGATGAGGAGACATGAGAGGAGGGTGAGGTGTAGATAATGAGCAGCAGCACTTGTTTACAGTATCCATTACCACAGTCTGTCCTGTCCATCCTCTCTGTACTTCATGTCTCCTCATGAACTAAATTCCCCAGAGATTCAGCTAAAGTTCTTATCTCTATTCAGGATCAGTAGAGCAGAGAGGAGGATGAGGCGGCTCCTTACCTCAGTGTTGTAAGGTAGCTTGTCCTCATGTGTGATCAGGACAGGTTTTGTGTGTACTAATAGGACAGCGGCCATTTTGTTTCCCCTGATGATTGCCCCCAAGACAAAACGAGCCATTATAAATAATGAAAGGTATTTGAAAATATATTTATAATAAAGTAATATTTAAGTATTTTCATTTACCCCTTTAGAGGGGTTATCCAGAAAAAGATATTTATGACTTATCCTCAGGATAGGTCATGAGTATCAGATCTGCAGGGGTGCGACACCCCAGTGATCAGCTGTGAGCGCCACAGCCTCTTCCTAGGCCAGTGACATCACTGTACATTGGTCACATGGCCTAATTGCAACTCAGCTCCATTTAAGTCAATGGGGCTGAGCTGCAATAGCAAATACTGCCACTAAACGATGTACAGCGCTGTGCCAGGACCCTGCAGAACTCTGGTGAGCGCGGCGGCTCCCTGAATCAGCTGATCGGTAGGGGGTGCCGCTGATCTGATAAGGATCCTTTTCCAGGATAACCCCTTTAACACAAGCAGGTGGTGTCAAAATAAGGATTCTTGAATAAATAAATCTACTATACTGCGTATCCATGGCTACAGACTACAAACAAACCCTCGGTGTAGTCATGTGTTACTCCCCTCACTCTACATGTGCTTCTTTGTAACCTACAGATAGTAGGAGAGGGGAGAGAAGACACATGACTACAGGATCATACTAAGCACAAGGACCATGGAGACACATAGGTGTCTGCATAGGAGCCGCATACTCCATTTTTTATTTTTTTTAAACATTTTTTTTCGGTGCATTGGAGCTATAAATAAATGCTCTCCAAATATTAGAACAATAGGAGGGTCCATGTTGGTGAAAGCATCATTAACTCATTACTCTCCAGTATAGGATTAGCATTAGAGGTTGGTTTATCATATGTAGAAACTGAAATGAGAAGCATCAAGTCTTGGTAGAAGGATTTACTACAGACTGATTTACTCCAAGTGTTTGCAGAACTAAACACACAGATCATTTTCATTCATGTTGAGGCAAATGGTTCCTAAAATAATGAGAGGTGTACAACATGCATGGCTTGCAAAAATAAACTATTCCAAATCTTTTTAATGGGGTGGGTCGAGAATCAAACTAAGTGCTATACAGTAAAACTAGCCCGAGAAGAAAAACCAAAGAATCAAAATGACAAACCTTGCTAATCCTCGTAGTCGCTACGTTTTTTTCCAAACTAGTCATTGTAACAGAATATAAACAGGTAACATATTACATCACTTAAAGCTTAGCGTCAAACTCTGGTATATTTCACTTTTATAATAGTTCATCAGGTATTTCATTTCTGAAAAATACTATATCAATGTGGTAAGTCAGGTGTACATGTCTTCCCTCCCCCCCAGTTCATAAGGGGATGTGAAATTCTCATACATACGACAAATACATATCTCATTTCAAGTTTGGAAGAACCCACAACAAGATCACACGAGACGGTAGACGTATTGCTCTTCCACAGCGGCTATTCAGAAGTAGGTTTTACCTGCAGTACATCAAAAGGGTTGTCTTATGATAGACCTTGGTGCTGGAATATGCCACCAGTGCCCAATCAATTGCTGTGACCTCTGGGATTATTACAACAATGTGGCACTAGAAAGGAAATGGTCCACTTGGTCTCCGTTCAGTCTTTACAGAGTGGTCGCGTGTTCAATATGGATGACCCCATGGCATCAAAGCAGTACAGTGCTGTCACAATGTTCTAGTGATCATGGAGGTCACAGCCGGTAGACACCCACTGACCAGACTTTGTATAGCCTTAGACAACCCATGTATGCTATTTTCAGTTACACAGTGACCATCTCTTGCAGCTGCTGTGGGGTCTGTAGAGGGCACAAACCCTTTATGTTTGGCTAGAACAGATTAGGGTGCACTATGCCCACTGCTAAAGGTGGCCATGTTTGAAGAGGACCCCATACCAAATTCTGCTTTGGTGCTACTGCGTATTTGTACTACAATTTGCAATTTCTGTTCAGCAGTTAGTCACTGTACTTATTCCATCTCATCATGGGTAGATTCTGGTACAAGAAGATCAAAAACTGTTTTGGACCCAATAAACAAAGACGTCAGTCTAGCCTCATCGTTGCATGAACGTGTAAAAACTCAAAATGTTCAATGCACATCTAACTAAAGAATATTTCCTAAGGTGTATGGATTCAGAAGATCCACAGGTGACTTTTGTTAGATAAGAAAAAAACTAAAAATCTTCAGTATATTTCATTCATGTCTATGGGAATGTAGATTTCATGAGACTAATATCTATGCAGACTGGAGCATCTCCTGCTCTGACCGATATAAATAGTTGACCCCTTTGGAAATCATCACATAATCTTAAATAAAACTTGTATTGTGTATAATCTACTAATATGGTGTCAAATTATTTGTTACCATTGATTGTCACACATTGAGGTCACTCTAAAATCATTCTGTTTCTGATTGTATCTTATAATTTAGGGAATCTGTCAACAGGTTTGATACCTTTTTCTTCGTAATCATATCCCTGGTCAAGTAGGTGGAACAGTCGAAGGAAGAACCTCTTTCTATAGTCATAGAGGAGGTTCTTACTTTGACTGTTCCACCTACTTGACCAGGGATACGATCTTAATCTTACTGATCATCAGAGGAGAACATATTCCTTCCACTACATCACTTACTTGACCAAAAACTTTAGTAAAATGGCAAGTTTAGTGATAGATTTGCCAAAGATCACCAGGGGCATTAATCTGCCTATCCCTGGAAACCAAGGTATATACTGGAACAAGAGCTCCAAGATGATCACCAACATCATTAATCACACAGGGGTTGTCAACCTGTATGTGACCAGACAAAAGACCTGTCTCAAGATGTGAGGGTTAGGCTACATGCACACGACCGTTGTTTTGGTCCGCATCAGAGCCGCGGCTTGGATACGGACCCATTCACTTCAATGGGGCCGCAAAAGATGTGGACAGCACTCTGTCTGCTCTCCGCATCCGTTGCTCCGTAAAAAAAATATAACCTGTCCTATTCTTGTCCGTTTTGCGGACAAGAATAGCCAGTTAGATTAATGGCTGTCCGTGCCGTTCCGCAAATTGCAGAACGCACACGGACGCCATCCGTGTTTTGCGGACCGCAAAAAACACACAACGGTCGTGTGCATGAGGCCTTAAGAAGTAGACTAATTAGATCTGCAAAGAGCCAATTGCATGATTTGTAGTACCTCATTTTCATTACAAGTAACTCATAGCATTATACATAACCAATAGGGACAGACATTGTACATATTGGAAAAAAAATCAAAAAGAAAATTAAAACATCTCCAGATCCCATACATTTATCCTCAGTTATCCAGTCAGTTGTAATGCGCTGTAACTGAAGAACACCTCTTTGGTATCAATACAAGCATCCAGTCCCACCCGACCCTGGTAATAACTCTTGTAGGATTTAATTAACTTTTTTTCTGGGCCTTTATGTTTTTTTTTTTTTTGTTTAGTTTTTTAATTTGGGCAATAAAACTGAAAATGTACAGCTTAAATCAGTGATTACAGAATCAAATGTATGGATACAGTGTGATAATTTAGTCAATGGATTAGTGCAAGCTACAGAGATCATCTACCAGTTATTCAGATTCCATTTCATGTTTTCTGGTACAAATGTCCTTTGGTTTTTTTTTGTTTTAGTTTTTTTTTTTTTTTTGCATTTTTCATTTTTTTTTTGCTTTAAAGTGTTATTTTCTCACTACCAAAATTTGACAGCTGGACTTCTGATAAGCAAAAGTGTATATGGATCGTATACACATAAGGCAAATGGCAAATATATTGAGCAATCAGGTAGCAGTCTTGTCAAATCTGACTAAAGGGTTTTATTTTTCACTTTTATTAGGGACAACTTAGCAAATTTGCTACCTTGAAATCGTGAATTTGAATTATTTAGAGGAAAAATATTATAATATTAAAGAGCATCTGTCATTAACATACTGTTCATTTTTTGGAATGATTCAATAAAAAATTTTTTGTATAATGTGAGGAAGCGTTTCTTTAAAGGGGTTATCTTGTTTCGACAACCTCCTGACCAAGTAGAAGGTACCCCCTGATGTCGAGCTGACTGCGAGGGGTCCTTCGGCCAGGATTCTCATGATCAGCTGTTATGGCCGGCTAGTCTTCATGCACCTATAGAGGAACAGAAGCATGGCACACGCTGAGTTTGCACTGGCTGAAAGGAGGAGCATCAAATTGGGTGCCTCCTTTAAGACGCACACATGATAAAGGGTAGTCTAACACAATTAACCCCTTTAAAGCAGATGTGTTAGCACAATATGCTGCCCAAGGTCTGGTGGTTAACGAGCTACGATGGCAAATAGCTACTTTCTGCCAAATTTATGGGGCAGAATACAGTAGACTCAAATTTATGGGGCAGCAATATTTAGGAGGACAGCAGCACGCATACTCAATCTGCCGCTCTATTCAGATGGGGGAACAGGACCCAGTTTTTAGGAGCAGTGGGACTCCGATCAGATAGTTTTCCCTTAGGGCTCGTTGCCCGTCCATGGCCGTATTGCAGCTCGCATACGGCTGGTCTGCAATACACGGGCATCGGCCGCGTGCATCACGGATCGCGGACCCATTCACTTGAACGGAGGCACGGAACGGAAGCCCACAGAAGCACTATGGAATGCTTCTGTGGGTTAACTGTATGTGCCTCCGCACCGCAAAAAAGTAGTGCATGTACTACTTTTTTGCGGTGCGGACCCTATTCAAGTAAATGGGTCCACGATCCACATGCGGCTGCCCCGCGGTCGGTGCCTGTGCATTACGGGCAGGAATTTGCTGTCCGCAGCATGGTCTGGGCCAGCACACGGTTGTGTGCATGAGCCCTTATCCTGTGGATCTGTCAGGGAGAGCTGGGAGGTCATGAGTATGTTTTGATCAGGGTCCCAGATAAGGCAGCATAAAGCTGGTGAAAGGCTCCCTTTAAACAACAACCCCTTTAAGGGGGGTTTGCCAGCATATGCCACCAGTTTCTGACTATATGTAATAAATAGTCTGACCGCTTCGCCCCCCATCGGTCCTCAAAGTAAAAGGTCCACAGTGTTACGCGCTCCTTCACTGCGCAGTAAAGGCTCCTTTTTGTGCGGGCAGATTATCGCTAACTATCGTTAATATGGATTACCAAAACGCTCGTTTATCGGGTAATGGGATGGTTGGTGCGGACACCTAACTCTGCTGCTGGCAAACAATGATTCTGTATGGGGATGACCGATGGCATACTGTGGAGGGGATCACTGCATGAAAATGCAGAAGTCACTTCCACTGACGAGCAGGTGATTGTCAGGGAGGAACGCTTCCTCCCTGACAATCGCTTGCTACGTCGCCTTAACACTACTGCCCACCCGCTGTCCCATTCACTTGAATAAAGCTTATGTTGCAGTTCTCTTCACAGCGGGTGGCTAGGAATGCTCCTGTGCAGAAAACTGCTGAAGGCATCTCAGTACCTTTAGTTATCGATGAAGGTTCAAGGTCTCAAAAGGTTGGACCCTCGCCCAAAAAAATGTGACGGCATATCCTAGCGATATGCAATAACATTCTAAGATGAGAATGGCCCTTAGGGCAGCATAATGTGATGCCAGATCTGCTTTAAATACCATTGTCCTCGCATTCACTGCTGACCAGAGGTCAACGTGGCTGTTTCTGCACACGTGTACAAGCTCCAGCCTATACTTCTGATCAGTGATGTGGTCACATAGCATGATTGGACCCTGTGGAGAATGTAATGTGAGATAACAAGACCGCTGACAGATGCTCTTTAAGTTACTCTGAGGACACTCCTCAAAAATGTCCCACCTCGATAGAGTGAGGAGTTAGGCTTCGTCTTGAACGTTTATGTCCACGTCATCTCTTTCTCCTAGCCAACGCTCAAAAAGAATTTAACTGGAAAATTAAAACTCAAATTGAACTGATAAGAAGAAGAGCAGATGTATGCAATAACTGCTGAAAACCAGAAATGATGGGGCCATCTGACCATTTCATAGCTGGGCTACACAATAAGTTAATGAATAAAGAGAACAAGGTACAGTCTATGTGGAACACGTCTTTCTCAACAATGCAAAAAAAAAAAAAAAAGGGGAAAAAACAAAAATCTGTCTGAACTTCCAGAAGTACTAGTGAGGGTATGAGAGGGACCTGTGTGACATATTAAGGCATTCGAACCAAGCATGGTCCAATCATGCACTAACACATCCCTACACAACCTTACAACCATGGTTCCGGACCTGATGTACTGGCTTATGCTTCCCCAATATATATATATAATATATATATACTTTATTATATTTATATATATTTGTCGATATATTTTTTTTTCTCATTTTCTTTTTTTTTTTCTTTTTAATTACTGCTCATCTCTAACGAAGTGCTGTGCTTTCAACTGCTGAGTACTGTGACCAGTGTCTGTTCCTGAATCCAGAGCCAAAGGGCTACTACAAGAAGCTCCCAACTCTCCTCTCTTCTTGGGGATGCAGCTAGGAAGATGTCTGAAGCAGTCTTAGGCTGCAAAGGCCTTGAATTCTGACACCGACTTTTCATGTGGATGTCTCCTTCAGAAGCGCTTACTACTGAGGGTTCTTTAGGATGCGCCCATGTCTGAAGTCGTACACGTGCCGGCACAAGAATACTAGTTCTGGGTCGGTGCTGTCTGGAACCCTGCGATGTATAGGGGTGCAATACTCTTCTGAGGGAGGGACGATCAAAGCTTTCCTATTTGGACAGCCCTCCTTCTGACGCTTTACCAAGGCACAAAATCTATAAAAAAAAATAAGCATCGTAACAGTCAGACACAGGAGAAGACATATGGAACATGATAAAAGAAAAGACTTCCCAGATTCCCAGCAAATTTACTAATCATTCTCCATAAAGATAAGGTTTCACCAACTTTCCGGACCTCCACCGTAGATATACAGAGGAAGTCTGGTCTTTAAAGATGGCGCCCGCTACATAATTGCCGGGTTTCTGCTGTTTTAAACAGAGGAGGCACGGGGCTAATGTCTGTGACCGGCGATAATGCCGATCGCAAACATTCACCATATCAGATGCTGCGGCCAAATGTGACCACGGCATCTGGGAGCGTGAAAACCTGAAGCTGCACACTTCTCAGGTCAGGGCGCCTTCCCCTGGCTAAGATCGGGTGAGGCGGCCTCTATTAGCAATAGGCCTGAGCCTGTAGAAAATCTCCAGGCCGATTACTAGTATATTTCAATGCTGGCCTGCAGGTGGCAGCACTGCACTGGAATATACTGAATTCTGTGATGGATACAAATGGCAATCTAATGATTGCATGTTATAGGCACCTAAAGTGACTTAAAAAAAAAGCAACAAAAAAATAAAAAAAAATAACAATAAAAAAATGAAACATCATGGGCACTGTTAATATTCAGAATTTTTTCGGCACTTCACTTCCCAAAAATAAAAATTGGATAAAAAGTGATCAAAAATTTGCACACACTCCAATATGGTATCAACGAAAACTACGGATCGTCCCACAAAAAACTCATCCAGCTCCTTAGGCATAACTATAAAAAAAATAAGTTACGGGGGTCAGACTATGGTAAAGAAAACAGAAAAAAATATTATTAAAACACAAGAAAAACTATCTGTATGTGGTAACCTTGCAACCGTACTGACCCAGAAAATGAAGGGCACAGGTCAGTTATACTGCACAGGGAATGCTGTAAAAACAAAACCCATGAAACTGTGGCGGAATTGGATATTTTTTCCCACTACACTGTATGCAATGGTACAACTTGTCCTGCAATAAACAAGCCCTCATACGGCAATGTGAACAGAAAAATAAAAAAAATTATGGCTCTGGGAAGGCGGGGAGTAAAAAACGGGAATGCAAAAAAGGAAATCACAGGGTCCCAAACTGGTTACAGAGGACCAGTCATCTCTCATGACTTGTCTCTTTTAGTAAATACTTCCCAATGAAAAAACAACTATTCTGAGAAAAAATATTCTTAAAACTCTACATTGTTGTTCCTCTGTTATCCCTTCTGGAAATGTATGAATTAGTTGACAACTGGGTGTCACCATTTCCCTTATCAAAGTGTCAGCACTGAGTGTCAGAATACAAAGGGACACGACCTCAACTGGAAACACCCAGGAAATGTATTCATAAATTTGTAGGAGGAATAATAGAGGGACAATGCAGAATTGTAAGAAAAGACTGTCAAATTATTTCACGAAGAAGACAAGCACCGTATGGTTGTTGGGGAAAAATGCCCCTGTGTCTTATGGGGCGAATACTAATGAAGCGCTTCCATAAGCGAGGGAGGTGAGGAGCGGCGGCGTCCGGAGCAGGAAAGGTGAGTGTTTTATTTAATTTTATCTCCTATGAGGCTGATGGACGCTGCTGGGGGTATATATGAGGCTACTGGGGGCTGAAGAGAGACTACAGGGGGCATACATGTGGCTACTGGGGGCTGAAGAGGGACTACTGGGGGCATATATGTGGCTACTGGGGGCATATATGAGGCTACTGGGGGCTGAAGAGAGACTACAGGGGGCATATATGAGGCTACTGGGGCCTGAAGAGAGACTACAGGGGGCATATATGTGGCTACTGGGGGCATATATGAGGCTACTGGGGGCTGAAGAGAGACTACAGGGGGCATATATGAGGCTACTGGGGCCTGAAGAGAGACTACAGGGGGCATATATGAGGCTACTGGGGGCATATATGTGGCTACTAGGGCCTGAAGAGAGACTACTGGGGGCATATATGAGGCTACTGGGGGCATATATGAGGCTACTGGGGGCATATATGAGGCTACTTGGGGCATATATGTGGCTACTGGGGCCTGAAGAGAGACTACTGGGGGCATATATGAGGCTACTGGGGGCTGAAGAGAGACTACTGGGGGCATATATTAGGCTATTGGGGGCATATATGAGGCTACTGGGGGCATACATGTGGCTACTGGGGGCTGAAAAGAGACTACTGGGGGCATATATTAGGCTACTGGGGGCATATATGTGGCTACTGGGGGCTGAAGAGAGGCTACTGGGGGCATATTTGTGGCTACTGGGGGCTGAAGAGAGACTACTGGGGGCATATATGAGGCTACTGGGGGCTATAGAGAGGCTACTGAGGGCATATATGAGGCTACGGGGGGCTGGAGAGAGGCTACTGGGGGCTAATAAGAGGCATGGGGCTCTTATCTGAGGTCTGATTGGGGGTTATTTACATTGGGGTCTGATTGGGGGTCTAATCTGAGGTCTTATTGGGGTCTTATTAGTGGATTGACCTGAGGCATTCATGAAAAATATTTTTTCTTATTGTCCCCCTCTAAAACCTAGGTGCGTCTTATGGGGCAAAAAAATACGGTATTTATTAATATAAACACTTAACATGAAAATGATAACCAGCTGATCAGCCCGTCAGTCCTTTACCCGCACATAGTTGTGTGTGAGGTGCGCAAGAACTGTACTCATTAAAACATACAGTTGCAAGAAAAAGTATGTGAACCCTTTGGAATGACATGGATTTCTGCACAAATTGGTCGTAAAATGTGATGTGATCTTCATCTAAGTCACAACAATAGACAATCACAGTCTGCTTAAACTAATAACACACAAAGAATTACATGTTACCATGTTTTTATTGTACACACCATGTAAACATTCACAGTGCAGGTGGAAAAAGTATGTGAACCCCTAGACTAATGACATCTCCAAGAGCTAATTGGAGTGAGGTGTTTGCCAACTGGAGTCCAATCAATGAGATGAGATTGGAGGTGTTGGTTACAGCTGCCCTGCCCTATAAAAACACACACCAGTTCTGGGTTTGCTTTGCACAAGAAGCATGATATGAATGATGCCTCGCACAAAAGAGCTCTCAGAAGACCTACGGTAAAGAATTGTTGACTTGCATAAAGCTGGAAAGGGTTATAACAGTATCTCCAAAAGCCTTGCTGTTCATCAGTCCACAGTAAGACAAATTGTCTATAAATGAAGAAAGTTCAGCACTGCTGCTACTCTCCCTAGGAGAGGCCGTCCTGTAAAGATGACTGCAAGAGCACAGCGCAGACTGCTCAATGAGGTGAAGAAGAATCCTAGAGTGTCAGCTAAAGACTTACAAAAGTCTCTGGCATATGCTAACATCCCTGTTAGCGAATCTACGATACGTAAAACACTAAACAAGAATGGATTTCATGGGAGGATACCACAGAGGAAGCCACTGCTGTCCAAAAAAAACTTTGCTGCACGTTTACAGTTTGCACAAGAGCACCTGGATGTTCCACAGCAGTACTGGCAAAATATTCTGTGGACAGATGAAACCAAAGTTGAGTTGTTAGGAAGAAACACACAACACTATGTGTGGAGAAAGAGGCACAACACACCAACATCAAAACCTCATCCCAACTGTGAAGTATGGTGGTGGGGGCACATGGTTTGGGGCTGCTTTGCTGCGTCAGGGCCTGGACGGATTGATATCATCGAAGGAAAAATGAATTCCCAAGTTTATCAAGACATTTTGCAGGAGAACTTAAGGCCATCTGTCCACCAGCTGAAGCTCAACATCAGATGGGTGTTGCAACAGGACAACAACCCAAAGCATAGAAGTAAATCAACAACAGAATGGCTTAAACAGAAGAAAATACGCCTTCTGGAGTGGCCCAGTCAGAGTCCTGACCTCAACCCGATTGAGATGCTGTGGCATGACCTCAAGAAAGCGATTCACACCAGACATCCCAAGAATATTGCTGAACTGGAACAGTTCTGTAAAGAGGAATGGTCAAGAATTACTCCTGACCGTTGTGCACGTCTGATCTGCAACTACAGGAAACGTTTGGTGGAAGTTATTTCTGCCAAAGGAGGTTCAACCAGTTATTAAATCCAAGGGTTCACATACTTTTTCCACCTGCACTGTGAATGTTTACATGGTGTGTTCAATTAAAACATGGTAACATTTAATTCTGTGTGTGTTATTAGTTTACAGCAGACTGTGATTGTCTATTGTTGTGACTTAGATGAAGATCAGATCACATTTTATGACCAATTTGTGCAGAAATCCATATCATTCCAAAGGGTTCACATACTTTTTCTTGCAACTGTATTTATCAAGGTTTTTAAATGAATAAGAAATGCTACATTTTTGATAATGCAGTTTCGCAAGTAACACAGAAATCCCAGGAGCAATGCATGGAGAAATATACGGTACAAGACTGCCACCTACCTGCAGTACTCTGCAAATGTCAGGACATAGCACTTTTCCTCGATACACGCAATACTGTTCTCATCTTGATGACGGGATGCAAAGATCTCATTCTGCAAGGGGAAAACTGCATTGTAACTGGTACATGAAGAGAATATGCATCCAAAAGGGTCAGTTGTCCAAAGCCCATAATCATCCCTGCAGGACGTTGGGTGACGGATTCCAAATTTTACCTGTGGATCTGCGCAAGTAAAACCGTCAGCAGCTTACAGTACAGAGAAGGTGGATGGGATTTTACACACCCAACCACAGGCTGTGTAGGATCACGGTGCCGATTTATAAATCCCCTGCTGCAGATTTTCTCCCTGCTGCAGCATGGGTAAAAATTCTGCCATGTCCAGTCATACCCTTAAAGGGGTTGTACAAGAATTGAAGGGGAGTGGGGATTTGACAAACCCTCCCACTTGGCCGGGCCTGCTTCCTGGCGCTAGTTCTCCGCTCCTTCTCCTCCCAGCCTGCGAGGCTCCTCTGCGCTCCCTATGATCCCAATGATTGGAAGGCTATGCTGTAGCTGATAAACACTAAGATTTTTTTAAATTCTTCTGGCTAAAAAAGTTGAATTGCACATTTTTCATATGTGGATCACCCTCTCACTTGATTTGCCAAAAATGAATTGCAAAATGTTTGGTTTGGTTAGAAACCAGATTTTGGGGAAAATTTGGGATGAATTCCAAATTGATTTGCTTATCTCTAGTATCTACATTTATACATACCTCCTTGTGCTTCATAGAACAATTTTTGGTGGTAGCCTCAAACTGTCCAGTCAGTGCTTTTTCATAAAAAGATTTGGCCTCAGATAGTCTTAGGAAAGTTAATTTGAATATTTTTCTCAGAAACTCAGAGGGGCATTGCCTGCGCTACAATACTCTGCACACGTCATACTAGTGAGGAAGAGGACCCTCCAGACAACGCATATATGGTACATTGCCCAGAAACCCAGGGTGGCATATTATGCAAAATAACTATGGCGCCCCAGTTATGGGTCTTCAACACAGTGAAAGCCAGATATCCCTCAAAGGAAGGAAAACCAAGCAAAGGGGTGTCCCCATTACAGATCCACCAGATTAGGTGGCCCGTATGGATGTGACAGGAGAAGACCTAAGCCAGTTAGCCGTCCACAATCCCTTCCTTTGAGGGATATCTGGCTTTCACTGTGCTGAAGACCCATAACCGGGGCGTCACAGTTATTGTGCACATTACTGTTTCCCAGGGAGCTTTGCGTTTTGGATCACAGTGTTTTTTGTAACCGGCCTCCCTAAGGCCAGCTATTGTTTTTTTAGGGTGACCTATTAGGCCCTCTCTATCACTCACATATCACAAAAGCCTCAGTCATTTGAGGGGATGGATTTTTGTGAAATTCCTAACGAATCCTGTTAGTTTAGACTTGCCACTGACCTGGTGCATACTGGGATTTCGTCCTCCCTGAGTGTGCTCTGGCCGGTAGTACCAGAAGAGACTCATCATCAGCTCACCTATAGGAAAACGGAGGGACATGTTCATCACAATGATTGCAGATTATGCTCTACAGACAAAATAGGTCATATGTTAGCACTTTTGGGGGTATTTAAAAAAAATAAAAGGATTGCATTCTACTTATCTTGGGCTAAAAATAATGTTTCCAATTAGTCTTCATTACGCATTTTCAACCGTTTTTCTTATTCTGCCTTCAGTTTTCACCGGTCCTCACTAAAATCCATCAGAGAGCTGCTCTCATGGCTCAAACTGTAACCATTATCTTTACTTTCCCAACTGCGCATAAACACTCATTATCAGTCTGATGGCTTAAAGGCTTTGTACACCTTTGGAGGCAATTATTGTTTATGATTGCATTGTACTCAAAATCATATTTTCAATTGGCCTTTATTAAAAATATTGAGCCGTTCTGTCACAAGGGGTTAACTGTTCTTCTGACTGTGTGACTGGTATTCTCACTTTCACTTTGTACCTCATCTAATAACCCTTATCTGTAAACTACTAAGAGGTGATAAACACTTATTTGAGACACATTCTTATCAGTAAGATAAGAACTGAGCTATGATGAGTGTTTATAATGTCAGAGAGAAGGAGTCCATCAGTGACGGAAAAGAGACAGAAAATCCACAGGCTGCTTCTAGAGAATCTCAGCTCTGTACAGAAAAAAGGGCTCCATATTTTTAATAAAGACCAACTGGAAAAATAATTTTTAGTTCAAAATGAGTACATTGCAATAATTAAAAAACTGCCCCCAAAGGTGAACATTTAAAGAGGACCTGTCACCTTTCCTGACATGTCTGTTTTAGTGACTACTTGCATTCCCTGTGCGATACCAATTCTGGAGCATCTATGTTGTGCCATTCCAGTATTATTCCTGCTAGAAGTTTACAAATAAATTGCTTGCAGTCAAGGTACTGCTGACTGTCCAATCAGTGCTGCTGGCGTCAGACTGTGCAGGGACATCCCCCCCCAATGGTGACACCCGTCTGTACCTTTATTGCAAGTTGCTGGCAATTCATTCATAACTAGAAGAAGCAGGACTTGGAGAAGCAGAAAGAACAGTCTGCAGAATCAGTGAAAACTGAAAGCAAAACGGATGGAAATTTCGAATAACGACAAATTGGAAAAATTATTTTTAACCCAAGATTAATAGAATGCAATAATAAAAATGTCCCAATGGTGTCTATTGACTTTAAGAACGGGAAATAAGTTCCTTGGTACCAGATTTGGGATCCTCCCAGAGAGCCGATATTTTGGCCACATACGGCATGGATTTTTTCCTGGGACCAGATTTAAGAAGGACAGTATCGCGGACTCGGATGATTTCTCCATTCCTCTCCACGGCTTGGTAACTCCTTCGGAGAGCAGGTTCAGGTTCGTTCTGTGGGGGAAAGAAACAGCATTTGAAACAGCTTAATTATCCGTGTCGCATCTTCTATCTAATGTGTGCACATCCCTAAAATATCGGTGACATCCAGTTCTAGTTCTAGATCTTGTGGAGAATGATCTGACAGACTTTGAAGACACATATGGACAATATAAAGTCATAGCTGCCATGAATCAGCCGGAGAAGACAGCACCTACAAAGATTTTTTTCTGGAGGACCCAGGATGCCTGTGCATTACAAACATAGGACATCAATTTCAATGTGGCCCATGTAATGCCTCATCCCCCCTGTGGTGGTGCTACAGAGAAACTGAACACTTAGTTCCCCTGCAGTTTTTAGCGGATCGCTGGGTTCCTAAAGTAGGACCCCTGAAATCAGCTATGGTGCTAGAACCCCTGTAAATATATTACGAAATTATTAATCAGCACAAATGAGAAGTTTGTAGGTAATATTCATGCTATTTGACCGTCTACTACTAAAACACTGTGAGGGCATTATGAAGATGGATGACGGACACTTACCACAACATAAACTGCCTTCTCACATGCTGTTCCCAAAGGCATCCAGCCATTGGTAGCTCTTCTTCTACTGATTCTTTGTTGCTTAGGATGACTGTGACCTTTGCTTGTCTTGCTGTCTGCTGCGTGGACACACTCTGGCGCGTTCCGAACTCCTGACTTAGAGCCACTTGGGGGTTTTGAGCTCTGTGGGCATTCCCGTGCAGTTTTCAGCATGGCCATTGTCTGAGGTTCTGAGTTGGGTGTCTGTAGGTAGGGGACAGGCTCAGCAGCAGGTGGGACACTTGGAACTGGGCATCCTGAGAGTGGGTGAGCAGGAGACACGGGGTGACCTGCTGTGGGAATTGTTAAACTCAGCTGGTCAAGTGATTTGTATCCATCTGAGAAGAAGCATATACATTGTTTAATAGAAAGCGATATCTCTAGTTCTACATATCGGTGTAATACTAAAGCCTTATCCCCTCTAGAAGGGCTTGTCCAGCATCCAAACCCATTTTGATATACCATATTAAGGAATTCTGAATTAATTGAGGGGGTCTTATCTTCAGGAACAGGTTGGAGAACAGTTACAAAGAGCTACTGTCCTGTGTTACATGAGCAACCGATCTACTTGAATGGCCACGGTGTAATGCTTCATGTCTCCTGTGGTGGCGCTGCAGTGAAACCAAACACTGCCAAATTTCTCAACAGATTACAGCTAATTGCAAGTCATCCCAGCAGAGGGACACTTTGAGATTAGCCTATTGGCAAAGGACCTTTCTATCAAGTAGGATTTGTTGACAGTGAAGAGCCACTTTAAGTGGTATCACAATGACGGTTTGACATCTATAAATGTCTGAAAGATGCAGGTACTACTTCTGGCACCTACACCCATCAGTGAGGCAGCCACTACATCCAGGAGGTGGAGGATAAATGGAAAGGTGGCCACCATTCTGCCAATATTAATTTAATATGTATCGTTTATTCACCACATGAGGGAAAGTTATGCAATGCATTGCTTATTTTACCTTGCACCAAAAATACTGTATTTTCGGACTATAAGATGCACTTTTCCCCCCCAAAAGTAAGGGGAAATGGCAGTGCGTCTTCTAGTTCGAATGCTAATGTCCGCTTCCATTAAGGCATCCGGGGGGTGGTCAGTTAAGCGTTGCGCTGGCTCTACTCACCCTCCCTGGTCTTCTTCCGGGCCCCGTCCTGCACTGTGTCCTGACTGCATACAGCGTGAGGACATAGTGCACGTAGGCGCTCACTATGACCTGATGCTGTGCGACGTGAAGGAGCGGCGAGTCCTGAATCTGCAGAGTGGCAGCGTCGCCTCGAGTAATCAAGGTAATCAAAGTTTATTTTATTTTTTTAACATCTGATCTGTGGTCTAATCTGAGGTCTGATGGGGGTCTGATTTTAGGATGATGGGGATCTGAGGCTGATGGGGGTCTGATCTGTGGATGATGGGGGTCTGATCTGTGGCTGATGGGGGTCTGATCTGAGGCTGAAGGGGGGGTCTGATCTGAGGCTGAAGGGGGGGGTCTGATCTGAGGCTAAAGGGGGGTCTGATCTGAGGCTAAAGGGGGGTCTGATCTGAGGCTAAAGGGGGTCTGATCTGAGGCTAAAGGGGGGTCTGATCTGAGGCTAAAGGGGGGTCTGATCTGTGGCTGATGGGGGTCTGATCTGTGGCTGATGGCGGTCTGATCTGTGGCTGATGGGGATCTGATCTGTGGCTGATGGGGGTCTGATCTGAGGCTGATGGGGGTCTGATCTGAGGCTGATGGGGGTCTGATCTGAGGCTGATGGGGGTCTGATCTGAGGCTGATGGGGGTCTGATCTGTGGCTGATGGGGGTCTGATCTGAGGCTGATGGGGGTCTGATCTGAGGCTGATGGGGGTCTGATCTGTGGCTGATGAGGGTCTGATCTGAGGCAGATGGGGGTCTGATCTGAGGCTGATGAGGGTCTGATCTGAGGCAGATGGGGGTCTGATCTGAGGCAGATGGGGGTCTGATCTGAGGCTGATGGAGGCAGGGACGTCTGCTGGAAGTTGGGGGGTCTGATTTGAGGCTGATGGAGCTTGGGGGTATGAGGGTCTGATCTGAGGCTAATGGTGCTTAGGGGTCTGATGAAAAAAAATATATTTTTTTTTTATTTTCCTCCTCTAAATCCTAGGTGCATCTTATAGTCCAGTGCGTTTTATAGTCCAAAAAACACAGCAAGTAAAATTAATTACTATATAAATGAACCAAACGCACCAATGGATACATGGTTTCACCAGTTTTCTGGCGTAAAAATAAAATTACAAACCTCATGTTTGTGACTTTTTAAACGCCAATGTGCCTAAATCGAGGAACAAGTGACATCTCTACGCTGCCCTTGGCACTTTCCTGGAAATAGGGCGTGATGAGGATGGGGAGGGGAAGGGTCCAGCAGGACTGGCAAATATATCTTTTATGCAGTTTTCTGATGTAAAAGAAGACGGAAATCAATGACAGGTCCGAGCTTCCGTAAATTTCTGTCTAGGTGCATGGACTGCTGGAGGTTGCACCTAATTTCTGACGAGGCCATCAGGTTCCTCCACAATGTCCGTTTCAACAGTGTCTGATTCAGCAGTCTAATTAAGGGAGTTCTCCCAGCTACAGATATTTTAAGAAATCTCGTCCACATGCTTGAATAAGACTGCGGTGCGGATTGTAATTCAGCGGCATGATTTGGGGTGGATTTTGCTGCTGCAGATGTACATGTGGACTTTCGCTATGTAACAGCACAGATAACACAGTGATAACTCAGAGTACAGATAATGTAGTAGATGTCACCGGCAGTCCCAGGTAACACCACAGATATCGTAGTAGATGCTACTTGACTCTAAACTGTCGGAGAGGAGTCCTCATCCCCTACCACCCATACACTTAGGCCCCTTGCAGACGAGCGTGAGCGGATGTGTTGTGGATGTGATCAATGAAAAATTCGCTATTTCGTAAGAGCACCGCTGCCTCTTTAAACAGCTGACCTATCCTAAGGAAAACCCCTTTAAATATACTCATGTGAATGTTCTTAACAGAAGCAAAACTGAGAAAAGCCAATCCAGGAGACCACTAGAGACGTCTCTCAAGAATGGAGGGTTCGTTGAGCATTTGCCACAGAGCCCAGGGGACTTCATGTTGAGGAACACCTCTGCGTACATTTGGCATCGCCGTGCGTGACCTCTTTTCTTGGTCAAGAGCCTAAGAACATCCACATAGGTATGTTTAACCAAGGGTTTTCCTGGTCATCTAGCACGGTCTGCAGTGCTGAGGGTCAAGACTCCTGCCCGATTCCATGACGCACGTGGCCCTCAGCGACTGGGTCAGTGTGTTCCAGAGAAATACTGGAGGGAGATCTTTCAACGTATCATATCATATGTAATGGATGCAAATAAACTATACCCCAGAAATGTCTTAATTGATAAGTGATGTAAAAGGTATTAAATCCAGTATTGGTCAGTGAAAGTTTGCTAATTACATTTGCTTTTCATAGTTGGAGCAGAGCAGGGCCGGTGTAGAGCGCACTCTTCAACCTGTGGCATCCCCGTCTCTATGGGGTACGGACTGCTGGCTGCGCTGCGGAAGTATCTCCGACTCCTCACACGAGCGGGCTGCAGGCAGATAGGCATGTATAGTGCGACACGAGAAGAAACAGTGACCTCTGCTGGACAACTTCCCTGTCTCCTAGGCGCAGTATGGGCTTTGTCCAGTAGAGGTCACTGTTTCTTCTCGTGTCGCACTATACATGCCTATCTGCCCGCAGCCCGCTCTCTGCTGTGTGTGAGGAGTCGGAGATACTTCCGCAGCGCAGCCAGCAGTCCGCACCCCATAGAGACGGGGATGCCACAGGTTGCAGGGGGTGAGCGGCGGGCACCATGGCAGGGGAGAGCACCAGAGCGCTCATGCCAGGGTTCATGTTTCAGCATGTGAGCTCTGGCTCAGACACGGTTAAGTAAGGCAGCAGGCTCCTGTGACAGGGGGGAATAGGAGAGGACCCCTACTACTGTTTGTGGGTGTAGTGTGCCTCCACATGTGCCATGGAGACCATGGTCAGTTCTTCTATGTGCAGCTTAGTATGGTGCCCTACGCCTGGCTTCACCAGGATTACACTGCCAGCTCAGTCCCTGTACACTGAGGGGGGGGGCACATTCCTGTCCCGTGAAAAGGGGGGGGGTCAAAGGGCCTGGTCAATGGGCGGAATCAAGGGGGCGGCAAAACTCCTTGCACCAGCCCTGGAGCAGAGGGTGGTTATTAACGGTACACACTCAGATTGGGTCACGGTCACTAGTGGGGTACCTCAGGGGTCAGTATTGGGCCCTATTCTCTTCAATATATGTATTAATGATCTTGTAGAAGGCTTGCATAGTAAAATATCAATGACACTAAACTGTGTAAAGTAATTAACACTGAAGAGGACAGTATACTACTACAGAGCGATCTGGATAGACTGGAGGCTTGGGCAGAGTAGTGGCAGATGTGGTTTAACACTGACAAATGTAAAGTTATGCACATGGGAAGGAATAATGCAAGTCACCCGTACATACTAAATGGTAAAACACTGGGTAACACTGACATGGAAAAGGATCTAGGAATTTTAATAAACAGCAAACTAAGCTGCAAAAACGAGTGTCAGGCAGCTGCTGCCAAGGCCAATAAGATAATGGGTTGCATAAAAAGGGGCATAGATGCCTGTGATGAGAACATAGTCCTACCACTTTACAAATCGCTAGTCAGACCACACATGGAGGACTGTGTACAGTTCTGGGCTCCTGTGAACAAGGCAGACATAGCAGAGCTGGAGAAGGTCCAGAGGAGGGCAACTAAAGTAATAACTGGAATGGGGCAAATACAGTATCCTGAAAGATTATCAACAGGGGAGATCTAATTACTATGTATAAATATATCAGGGGTCAGTACAGAGATCTCTCCCATCATCTATTTATCCCCAGGACTGTGACGAGGGGACATCCTCTGCATCTGGAGGAAAGAAGGTTTGTACACAAACATAGAAGAGGATTCTTTACGGTAAGAGCAGTGAGACTATGGAACTCTCTGCCTGAGGAGGTGGTGATGGTGAGTACAATAACGGAATTCAAGAGGGGCCTGGATGTATTTCTGGAGCGTAATAATATTACAGGCTATAGCTACTAGAGAGGGGTCGCTGATCCAGGGAGTTATTCTGATTGCCTGATTGGAGTCCGGAAGGATTTTTTTTCCCCTAAAGTGAAGAAAATTGGCTTCTACCTCACAGGGATTTTTTTGCCTTCTTCTGGATCAACTTGCAGGATGACAGGCCGAACTGGATGGACAAATGTATTTTTTTCAGCCTTATAAACTATGTTACTATGTAGTGGCAGATGAGGGACCACTGTGCCAAGTGATCGGTTTGATTTTGAGCCAAACACTAAGGGCTTTATTACGGTGCTCCACTGGTATTCATCCTTTAACCGCTATACAGGAATCTGGTCTTCGCTGCAGGGGAGCGACCAGACTGCGCCCTCCTGGGGTGGTCCTGGTACCCTTGGAAGCCGACCTGTAAGGAAACAGAGACGCACCAGCGGACCAGGCATATCACAAAACCATGGAGCACAGGCAGACCAGCAGAACAGGAACCCAAACAGACATACAATCATAGGACACAGTTCAGACAGAATAACAGGAACCCTGAATATACCGAACAACAGGCAAGGCAGCACTGGCAGACACAAGACCAGGCTTAAGGATCACGGACAAAGCACAGAGACAGACAGACAGAGAAAAGACAAGGAAACTCAACGTGCTTAAGAACTGCAATGCTGCACAGCTAGGGTCTGGATACCAACAGAAAACAGGGGTCACAATTATCAATCTCCCCTGGTTTCAGACGTTAAATTAGGCAGGCCTATTTAATTCTTCAAATTTTTTTTTTTGCCAAGTATTTATTAAAAGTCACACAGCTGTTGATGAATTAGACTCGGCGTATTGGTATTAGTCTGACCTCTGGTGGTTGTTTGTCAGTATGACAGCTTCATATTCGCTTAGACTGGTCTCATTTATTTGCGCCTGAAAAATATCACATTTGTGCAGAGAAAAGTCGCATGTTGAGTTTTAATGCAAAAAAGGCATTGAAAACAGATGAAGAAAAGTACGCCAGCCCTGGAGTGGAGCAGAAATTAGACTGCTTTTGCGACAAATTCAGGCGCCAAAAAAGCACCTACATAAATAGGTCGGCAAAAAGTCGCAAAAGTTAACTTCTGAATTTGACTAAAAGATCAAAATAGTCGAACGAGGTGCAAAAGCCTCCAAAATAGGCGCAATTTCAGTAGTAAATATGAAAAAAAAAAAAATAAAGACTGTCTAAAACAGCATTTTTTAGACTGAAACCAGGTGCAAACACAATGTGCCCCAGGATTCTCACCCAGACTGAGACAACCCGGGAACTGAACAGGGAAACAGACGAGCAAATGACAGACAGGTGACTAAGGGTCCATTCACACGACTGTAAGGGCTCCGTATTCGTATTGTGGCACTACGGGCACTCCGTGGTGCGGATTGTGCACTGACTTGAATGGGTCCGTGATCCACAAGATACGGAAACAGATAGGACATGTCCTATCTTTAGCGGTGCGGAGGCACAGAAGGGCTTCTCCACCACAGACTGCACATGGAGCCCTTACGGTCATCTGAATGGACCCCGAGTTCAGATTGGGGAATTAACCCCTCAGACTCAGGCAGATACAAATACATACAGGAAAACAGACTGTGGAATTAACCCCACAGGGACCAGACAAAACTAGACAGACATCGTTCACAAACACAGCCACCGCTGCCAGTACGCACTGACCGCTGGGAATATGCGCTGCTGCGAAGACACACATTCATACGACTCCGGTAGCCAGCCAACACAGTAGCAATGGCGCACCCACAAGTGTCCGCGGCCAGAACACACCACAGGGGAGGATGCCACACCGACACATGACTAGCCCACTCGGCATACAAGGGACACGGAGAACTGTGGCAGACAAACACAAAATACATGGAAAACTGTCACAGGAGGCAGTTCACACACAGCTGTAGGAGTCCGCGGCCAGGATACACGGAAAGGGAACCAACATTCACATTGAAGTGAATGGGGCTGTAAAGACCCCTCTAGAGAATATGTGGATGAAAATTTGGAAACGCTCATCCACTTTGCTGGTACTGTACAACGCTGCAGATTTGCAAATCGGCAGCTAACCAGTCACATGTGACCCCAAACAAAACTATGCTTTGTGATGTTCTACATGACAGAATAGGAACATACCTGTTGTTAAAGGCTTCTTATATGGATAGGTACTAGGTCCAATGTGAGTGCTGCTAACCCTGCCAAGTGGCAGCCGTATCAATCCACAAAGACTATCTGTGTTTGTGCCAGTGTCTTCTCCATAGGCATAGCGAGAACTGCACCAAGGAAGATGCTCACACACTGCACTAGGATGTAAAGAGTTCTGTGACACCAAGAGTTCCTCACAGTGCACTGGCTGTGAAAACACTTCATCTTTTGGATACATGGAGTAATCCGAATATCCATTACATGGTAATCCACTTTGGCCATAAGGAATATAGCTTCCATCCAGATTCGCTAGGTTGGAGGAGTCACAGACACAGATACATTCCGTGTGGCTTCCTGGAACTGGCAGATGATGAAGCTGTTGTACTGGAAATGAAGGCTGTTGGAAGTCTTGCTTGGGAGTGGGAGACTTTTCACCTGGTCTTCCATACTCTGGCTTCATAGAAGCCTGCCCTCCCATTAACAAAGGCAGTCTGTGGTACAAAGGTTGTGAGCCGTTGTGTCTCTTGGAAGACTGCTCCACATGAACACCCTCCACTTTACCCAAAGACTTTGCTGGCTCTTGACGGTCTGGCTGTAGAAATCCAACGTCAGACCCTCCTTGCCAACCATGATAGTCCTTGGTTTTCTGATGAAGGAAGTCTTTTTTAGTTTTTATACAGTGCTTTTTGTGAGATTTTGTTACCTTCAGTTTGGATTTTGAGAAAGAGGTGACAGAACGTCCACTGTCACCATTTGACTTGCTCCTCTGTTTCAAAGCATGAACTTTTTCGTTGGTGATCTTCAGAAACGCCACGGCATTTAAACTTGCCAACCTCTTTGGAGCAGGAGGATAAGACACTTCACTAGCTTCTCTCTTGAGGAGGTCATCAAACACGTGATCTGAAGTTGACCTATGTTGGGCTATACATCTCGGCTTGCTTTTTTTGCTGGCCGAGTGGTTATCCAGCTTTTTTAAGGAAGTCCAGTCCACAATTGATTTGCGGTTTTCAGCAGCTCTGTTTAAATCTTTATTAAGTTTTCTAGACGAATAACCATCATACCTCTCAAAGAGTAAGTTGTTGACTGCTTCAGCGTTGAGAGAAGCTAGCCTTCGCTTCCGGGGTTCTGGTAATTCCTTTATAGGGTTGTCTACAGTAGAAGCCCCTGGGAAAAGTTGTCCTTTTGAACTCGTTCTTCTAGGTTCTGAGGGAAGCCCGGTGTGAACTTTCAGAGTTCCAAATTCATCTACCCAACAAGAGATATTAGACGATGACCTGCCCTGACCTTCAATAATGCGGGACCCTGTTACATCTTCCAGTCGAGTGAGAACAACGGTACACGTCTTCTCACTCATATTTGGTGAGAGGTGTCCGCGCAATTGGTATGACTTTCTCATGTCCTGGTTTATTGTCCCTCTATTTGGAGCTCGTCCATGACAAGTTAAGTCCTTGAAAAAAATCTGACCTGTGTAGCTTGTTTGGGTGGTATCCATCATGAAGTCTGCTGCATGACACTACGGTCAACAGAAACACAGTTATAGTTACTTGTTCAGCACAGAAGATGATGATCCTCTTCAAGCATGGTCTTCATTTTGAGTACCTGTGGAGATAAGAAAGTGATAATTATGTGGCTGTACCAAAAATAAATTAACTAAAAATGGGACACAAGTTCACAACAATAGAAAATAGTTATAAATCCTATTTTTACACCTTTCTACGTATGAGCAAATTCAAGCAAGTGAAAATGAGAAATGAGCCGAGTAAGCACTAAACCCTAAAAACTCCAGTAGGGGCTTACAACCTTTAATCCAGTAATCCAGAAAATGACATCACCCAGAAAGTGCTGCTCTTTCTAAACGTCATACTTTCACCCCTTTCAATGCCTCAATGTCGACAATAAAATTAGTCTTTTTCAGTTTATCTCTTGGCTTTAATGTGGTACCAAGACAGAACCGGTATCTTCACTTCAACCGGACAACAGTGGAGAAAAATTCTCTTAGTTTTTCCTTTTGTAATTTAAAGGGGTTCTACTTCTCCGGGAATTAAGAAAATGAAAAATACTTAAATATTACTTCATTATAAATATATTCCCAAATACCTTACATTAAATATAATGGCTCGTTTTGTCTGGGGAGCAATCATTAGGAAAAACAAAATGTCCGCTGTCCTATTAGTACACACAAAACCTGTCCTAATCAGACAGGAGGACAAGTTACTTCACAACACTGAGCTAAAGAGACGCCTCGTCCTCCTCTCTGCTTGTCAGGGATTATGATCCTGAAGTTTAATATGGTCATCAGCTGAATCTCTGTAGGAATGGAGTCCATGAGCAGATGTGGCTAATGAGCAGCAGCACTTGTATGCCGTCTCCATTACCGCAGTCTGTCCTCGCTGTACTTCATGTCTCCTCATAAACTAAATATCTCAAAGATTCAGCTAAAGTTCTTATCATCTATATTCAGGATCATAATCCCTGACAAGTAGAGAGGAGGATGAGGCAGCTCTTTACCTCAGTGTTGTGAAGTAACTTGTCCTCCTGTGTGATTAGGACAGGCTTTGTGTGCACTAATAGGACAGCGGCCATTTTGTTTCTCCTAATGATTGCTCCCCAGACAAAATGAGCCATTATAACTAATGACAGGTATTTGGGAATGTATTTATAATAAAGTAATATTTATGTATTTTCTTTTTCTTAATTCCCGGAGAACCCCTTTAACATAATTGACCAGCCAGATATAGGTCACACAATAATCTCTGCACTCTTCTGTCTATAAAAGATACCAAAGATGTGCACTTAGCCCCAACTACATCATTGTTATAATGTCTGAGAACAAAGGTCTCCGTTTTTCTCTAGTACGACTCCTGCCTTTAGGTAGCGGGATCTGTCCATTTTTTGGAATGCGTCATCTTCACGGACACAACTGTATTTTTTTGGTAGAAGCACACTGATCCATTCATTTCTATGGGGTCAACCAAATCCGCGTTATTTGCGTAAATGTGTGGCTGTCCCACAAATTATAGAACATGACCAATTCTAGTCTGTACTGTGGGCGACAATAGTCATTTCTATGGAGGCTTTAGCGGAGCAGCGCTGGTACAAGCAGGAGAGCGGGAGTGGGAGGAGGAGAACCAGTATAGTATAGTACGAGAGTACGTATTCTAAAGAGCTATAGGCACCTACACATTTCAGGTGCCTATTTTGCTAGGAAAATAAAAAAATATAATTAAAACACATTAGAAAAATTATTTTCAGCGCGTTTAGAACAGGTCTATATAACGTTATTATAAATGTTTAGGTACTTTTTAAATTAACATACTGCAACTCCAATTCCAAAAAAGTTAATAATTTCATGAAAATAATTATCTAATTTATCTTATCGAATATCATCAAAAAGATTCAGAAAATCTGGAGAAATCCATATTCTCAAGGGACAAGGCTGAAGATCAGTATTGGATGCTCATGATGCCTTCAGGTGGGATTCTGTACTGGAAATCACTGCATGGGCACCTCCAAAAATCACTGCAATCCACAAAAAGGTTAAAGCTGGATCACGCAAAAAGAAACATGTCAACACGATTCAGAAACGTCACCCTCTTCTCTGGGCCAAAGCTCATTTAACCCCTTCCTAAAATGTATGTAAGTTGAGTCTTTAAAGATGGCACCCACTCAGGAGAGCAGAGGGTGCCATGGCAGTTAGGCTTCTGCCATTTTACACAGTAGACACCCGGGGGTAATGCGATCGGCAACAACAATCTAGAAACGCTGCCATGTTCTCTGGGCCAAAGCTCATTAAACCCCTTCCTACTTGCGCCGTATGTATGTATGGCGTAAATTGGATCTTTAAAGATGGCACCTGCTCAGGAGCCCAGAGGTCGCCGTAGCAGCTAGGCTTCTGCTGTTTTACACTGCAGACACCCAGGGCTAATGTCTGCGATTGGCAATAACGATCTAGAAATGCCGCCGTTATCTCTGGGCCAAACCTCATTTAACCCCTTCCTGACTTGCGCTGAACATGCAAATCATTGCATTCTGTTTTCATTTATATTTATTCCGATTTTACACGGCATCCCAACTTTTTGGGAATTGGGGTTTCATATGCATCCATGTCAAATATTTAGATGTCAAAGAAAATGCACATGGATTGAGGACGTTGGTAGAATCTTTTTTTTTTTTTATTTCACAGGCATTTATTATATTTTTTATATTAAATAATTATTATTAATTAATAATTAATAAAATATTAAAATAATTTTAAATATTTTTTTACACTTTTTTTATATTTTTAGATTTTTCTTCATATGGAAGAAGCAGAGATAACATGAGCTACATCCTCTCAGTATTCCTCTGTACTCGGGGTAAAGATGATAGTGATCTATTGGTTTCTGCCATTGTCACTTGCCAGCCATCTCCTATTACTGAGCAATGCACCAAGATTTTTGAGGATGCCGTGTTTAAACAAAAATTCCCCTTGAAAGGGGCTGTCCAAGTTATAAAAATGAAACTCTCTCAATGCCATTTCACACTTAATCCCACACCTTTTCCGGTGTCACAGCTCAGGTCCTCACCTCTGGTTCCTGTTTACAGGCTGCAGCAGTGATGTGGCATGTGACCACTGCAGCCAGTCACTGGCCTCAGCAGTCTTGTGCCTTATACCACTGAAGTGACATCACCACTGTGGCCTGTAAACAGAACCCAGAGGTGAAGGCCAGAGCTGGAGAGTTGGAAAAGTCTGGGTAAAACTCAATGACCGGAGGAGAAAAGACCACCGAGTTCGGGGACTTTGCTTACACACCTGACCTGGCAAAACATGGGCAAGAATGGGAAGCACTCCATTAATTTCTATGTATTTAAGGAATTCTTTTTAGGAAAGGGTTCAAAGAAGTGGTGCTGTTAGTTTAGTGCCCGACACAACCAAATTGTCAAATGGGTGGTCTCCACCTGCACTGGTTGAGATGACATTTCATGGACAATGGGTGGTGAAAAACGTCCATTCGACAATTCAATAATGGCACCGAAGGAGAGCGAAAGTGGTGGGCTAGAAAGAAAACTAGGAGTATAATACCGTCAGTAAAGCATGCCACGAGAGGACATTTTTGTCTTCATGGGAGGTTTGCTATGTAGAGCAGGCAGTAGGGGCATAGTGCAGCTGCTAGCTCTGGTCCTGAACTTCGTCAACAGCAATGATTCAGCTTTGAGATTCCTCTCCCCCTCCCCTTGTTGTGACTTCCCTGGAAATCCGCTGTGACTAATCAGAGAACCATGGGCTCTCTGTACTTACCCTGCTGGACTGACATCCCAACATCTGTCTACAGTTTAAAAGAAAAAGTGGTTGTCCTGCCATTGTGTGCCCTGATGTATATCTCACAGTACAATACACAGAAAGTCCCATCTATGCACAACACCATGAATGAAACACCTTCATAATGATCAGGGTTATCTGACATTTACACTGTAGTAAGGGTGGACAACAGCGCCACATCAGTCCACAGGCTTTGTGTGGTACTGCTGCTCAGCCATATTTACTTGTTGCCGTTTTTAGAAGAAAGCAACTATGTTTTTCAAACCCTGATTACATCCTATAATCCATTAAATGGAACCTGTCACCATGAAAATAAATAGTAATCTGCAGTCAGCATGTTATAGAGCAGGAGGAGCTGAGCAGATTGAGGTATAGTTTTGTGAAAAAAGAATCAGTAGAACTTGTAGATTATTCATTTAGATTCCTGCTCATTCTTGGCTTTGAAGTCAAGGAGGTGGTCCTATCAGTTTAACAGCCTTCCCTCTATGAGGAGGAGGTCCTATCCGTGACTGACAGCCTTCCCTCTATGAGGAGGAGGTCCTATCAGTTTCACAGCCTTCCCTCTATGAGGAGGAGGTCCTATCAGTGACTGACAGCCTTCCCTCTATGAGGAGACGGTCCCATCAGTGTCTGACAGCCTTCCCTCTATGAGGAGACGGTCCTATCAGTGACTGACAGCCCTCCCTCTATAAGGAGGAGGTCCTATCAGTGACTGACAGCCCTCCCTCTATAAGGAGGAGGTCCTACCAGTGACTGACAGCCTTCCCTCTATGAGGAGGAGGTCCTACCAGTGACTGACAGCCTTCCCTCTATGAGGAGGAGGTCCTATCAGTGACTGACAGCCTTCCCTCTATGAGGAGGAGGTCCTATCAGTGACTGACAGCCTTCCCTCTATGAGGAGGAGGTCCTATCAGTGACTGACAGCCTTCCCTCTATGAGGAGGAGGTCCTATCAGTGACTGACAGCCTTCCCTCTATGAGGAGGAGGTCCTATCAGTGACTGACAGCCTTCCCTCTATGAGGAGGAGGTCCTATCAGTGACTGACGACCTTCCCTCTATGAGGAGGAGGTCCTATCAGTGACTGACAGCCTTCCCTCTATGAGGAGGAGGTCCTATCAGTGACTGACAGCCTTCCCTCTATGAGGAGGAGGAGGTCCTACCAGTGACTGACAGCCTTCCCTCTATGAGAAGGTCCTATCAGTGACTGACAGCCCTCCCTCTATGAGGAGGAGGTCCTACCAGTGACTGACAGCCTTCCCTCTATGAGAAGGTCCTATCAGTGATTGACAGTCTTTCCTCTCCTTTCACAAAACTACAGTGCATTTGGGAAGTCTTCAGACCCTTTCACTTTCTTCACATTTTGTTATGCAGCGTTACTGCATGTATTTTTTGCATCCCCTCTCAAAAACAATTATTAAAATTAATCAAATTATATGTTCCCCAAAATAATACCAATAAAAATCTCAACCCATCCTGAAAATAAATAAGCCCACATATGGCTACATTAGCAGAAAAAATTGAAGTTATGCCTCTCTGAATATAGAAACATAAAGATGACTTTTTTTCTATAAACACTTTATTTCCCTAAATTACTAAAATTGTAAGAAAACCTGTATTTATCTGGTATTGCCATATTCCTAGCAACCTGTAGAACAAACTTTTTTTTAATGATCTCTAACAGAAAAATGACTTAAAAGCCAATCAATAAATTATACGTAATCCAAAACAGTGCCATCAAAAGATACAACTCATTCAGTGACAGAGCTCAGCAGAGCATCACAGCCTGGTGATCGGTGGCAATTGAGGAAGACGAGGAAAGAAAAAATATTTTAAAAAAAAGGGTCAGTTAAAGAGATATTGTCATGCCCTGCTCAGTTTATGTGCGGAGGTCTGCCAGGTTAGCAGCACGTGTGTAGCCTTTTGTTTTTGTTTTGGAGTTGAGCTGTATCTGCCTTGCTTCAGGTGCACTGGGTGGGGTCGTTGGTATGAGTTTAAATTACGCCCACTCCCAGTGTCCTGTGCGGGTTATAGCTTCTGTCTTGCTGAGAGGAAGGAAGGATTTGCTGTTCCTGCTCAGTAACAAGATAAGTTGGTTTTGTTTTTCTTGCGATTGTCTGTCTAGGCTGTTAGAGAGACGCCTGCCCCCTCCAGGTCCTAAGGGGGAAGGCTGCCTCTTTCCCCATCTTAGGGTATCTTTAGCCTAGGCACGGGGACACGTTCATTCCCACCTTCAGGGTCTGAACGTGGGCATAGAAGTCTAGGGAGAGCTGGTAGGGATTTGTCAGGAGGCGACCTTTATCCCCAGCTTCTTGCCTAGACACTTGTTTGGTTGTATTCTGTGTATCTTGTATCCTGTCCAGGGTGACAGCTATTTGGATGAGAGTCCAAAAACTCATAGAATAACCCCCCCCCGGATCGCTTGTAGTATCTTTGGAAAAAACGGCAGTCCCGCAGATGGTACTTCTGGCAGTTTCCTTTATCACAGGTAGGCTCAACGCGTTTTGGGGGTGTTACCACATACCCCCTTCTTCAGGAGCAATCACAAATTGTACATAAAAATAATAAAATCATTACAATACATATTGTCTGTGGACTTATATAGTGAGGGCTTGTTTTCCTGCCTGATTAATGCACGAGGAGGGAAAATGTGTCGCTTCCGGTATCTGGATTTGCGTTCCACGGTGGGACGCATATAAAATATTCTATTTTGGGTATATAACATTAAAGAGTATGCTGTACCTAATGTGTAGGGACAATGTCCTCATGGTATTGAATAAATATCTGGGCAGGAGAGATTGTATCCTCACCACAAGAACGAGCGAGACTGGAAGGAACGGTACTTCTGGTTTCACTCCTGTGGAATGCAGAAGTGGGAAGCATCGGCACGTAGACCTCCTGTCAGTATCACGGCTGTGCTTCTTTATTGTGGATATATTGCAGGGAGCGGGATAGTAGTACCACTAATTTATTCATGTATATAGGACCCCCTATACAATAAAGTATTGGGGTATGTTAGAAGTATGAAGATAATCATAAATAAATGCTTAATGAGGAGTAAAATAGGATAATATATGTATCAAACATCATAATAGATACACAACACAATAAGATAATTAATATATAAATAGAATTGGGTCAATGTGGAGATAACTGAGTGAAGCCACAAGTACCGTTCCTTCCAGTCTCGCTCGTTCTTGTGGTGAGGATACAATCTCTCCTGCCCAGATATTTATTCAATCCCATGAGGACATTGTCGCTACACATTAGGTACAGCATAGTCTTTAATTAATTTATATACCCAAAATTGAATATTTTACATGCGTTCCACCGTGGAACGCAAATCCCGATACCGGAAGTGACGTATTTTCCCTCCTCATGCATGGATCAGGCGGGAAAACAAGCCCTCGCTATATATAAAGTCCACCACATACAATATGTATTGTAATGATTTTATTATTTTTATGTACAATTTGTGATTGCTCCTGAAGAAGGGGGTATGTGGTAGAACCCCCGAAATGCATGAGGGCCTACCTGTGAGACCAATAAAGGAAACTGCCAGAAGTACCATCTGCAGGACTACAAGCGATCCAGGCGGCGGGGGGGGAGTTTGTGGGTGTCTTGAGCTTATCCCACAAACCACCTCCCTGGTGAAGCGAGTCAATTGTTTACAATTTAGGTTTTTACAAAAAAAAAAAATGCTTTTATTACCTTGATTTTATTTCACCTGACCATCCCCTTTTATTTTAGGTGATAACATATTTTAGGATTATATGTATATGCCTCTTCTCTTATTCTCAATCACTACTTTGATTATTTATCGCAGTGACAATTAGTGGTTGGCGCCTTCTTTGTGTTTTCCTTTTCTCTTCGCTGGATCGGTGGTGACCCTACAAAGCTATACTCTAACGTGGATCGTTCTTTTAGGTGTAACATCAGTCCATGATGATCCTCTAGATGTTCACTCCTGCAGGCCGCTACAGTCATAAATAACAGCAGGCGCCTGTGGCCCTCCAGGAGTGGAGTGCTCTGTAAATATTCTCAGGAAAGCAACAGTGACCTCCTGGCCTCCTGTAGGTTCCAGTACAAACAAGATGAGCGCGCCAGGGCTGGATGCAAGCTTCTAACATTTTCATAGAAGATAGCAGGTCAATATGTTGTCTAGAAGTTCAGTGAGGAGTCACGCTGAGGGCTGATCCTGACTAGACCCAGTCAGGCAAGTTCCATGACCTACTGTCACCAAATCAAGCCTGTAATTACATGGGCTTCTGAACACCTACTTGACTCCTCTAGCCAGCCCCAGTCTGCTGTAGAGGAACGATGGTGACAGGAAAGGGCAGACATTGGGGCCAGTCAGACCACGCTTTCATCCATTTCCTTTACCATGACCACAGCCACTGAACTATTTAGCGCACATCAAGATGAACACGATAAAACATCCTACGCTCACAGCTTGACTTTTAAAGAGAATCTGCCAGCTCTCCCATCATTTCTGCTTCAGTATATACTATATAGTGTTGTGCTGTTCCTCTATTATTCCTAATGGAAATGTATGGCTAAACGGACAACTGTGTTAGCATTCCTCTTGTCAGGAGGGTATATCCCTACACATTCTAACACTCGGGATAGGTCATCTAAATCTGATCAGTGGGCGTCTTCTTCATACTCTAGTGGCTGTGCTTGGTACTGCTTGGACTAAGCTGCGTAAAGGCCTCATGACCGATGGACATGATGTCACTTGCCGAGGAAGAGGGAGCAGCACCATTACGCCTACCAACAGCTTATTGGGGGATTCCAGGAGTCAGACCCCCAATGATCAAAAACTGATCACCTGTAGCTATAAAGTCCCAGAAAACCTTTTTAATAGAAATCTGTTATCTGCCAAAACTGGGGGCAGCATAAAGCAATGACGGACATGCTGATTTTAATGGTCTGTCCCTCATGAGCTAATCCAGGGAGGTTACCCAGAACATACTGTATCATCATTACAGCCGGTGCTGGAGAAGAGTCACTGCCGGGGAAGAGTCACGAGCAACCGCTGGGGTATAAAACAGCATTTCTGTACCTTTCCCTCTGCAGCTGCTCCCTTCTCCTCATTTCCACACTGACCACAGGAGGGAAGGGGAACAGTAACTGGGCCTAGAAACTAGGGAAGAAACAAGTCACCTCCTAGACAACCCTAATCCGGGCCCTAACTACCTATCAATATGAACAGACCTTGAAGGTAGGGATATTCATAAGCAGGATACCTAGGCCCCAATTTCCCTATAATACCCTAGAATAAGCATAGGACCAGAGACAACCCATTCCTCCCCAGATGGACGAATGGAAGTCTCTGTCTCAGGCCCAGATACAACAACAGGGAATATGACAAATACAAACAAATGCGACACTTAACTTCTGTAGAGATGGAAGAACAGGAACACTAGAGAGGATCTCACACCAGCTCAGCCAAACCCAAATGAAGCTATCAACCGCACAGTCAGAAGGGTGGGCTGAGACTATAAAGGGTAGAAGTAATGACCACTGAGCAACAGCTGAAAAAAGGGAAGTGGTCATTAACCCTATCAACACTGAATCCTCCATGCTCAGCCTGTCTCCTTGATTTCCTGACATCAGTCATCTGAGGGTCCGTGATACTTACAGCAGTAATTGGCGGAAGTTATAGCTGAAGTCTATGCCAGTTTCTGGCTCACTGCAGGGCAGGGATGCCCCTAATTTATTAAGGGGCATCTGCCTCTAGGCACAAGGAGATCAGGACTTGCATATGGGTACGCCAATCTCCCTCAACAGTCTTGATAAATGTCCCTCAATGACTTCTATGGAAGAGTTTTCTAAGCATACTGTGTGACCTGTGCAGAGGTCATTGTGCTGGAAGAGAAGGCCATCCCCTATTGTGAATGGCTGATCCTGTGTTAGACATATAGGCGTTACCTCTCTTTGTAATCCTGCATGTGATGATAATGTGGTGACTTAAAAAAACATGTTTATCATAAAAACTTCATTAAAACAGTGACACATTACCTTTAAAGGCTATGTACACCTTCAGAGGCAATTTTCGTTTATGATTGAATTTACTAGTTTTTGGCAAGAAATCATATTTTCAATTCGTCTTTATTAAAAATACTTAGTCGTTCTGTCACAAAGGGTTAACCGTTTGTCTAGCTGTGTGAATAGTACTGTCACTTTCACTTCCGTCATCTAATAAACCTTATCTGTAAAATACTAAGAGGTGATAAACACTTATTTAAGCCACATTCCATATCACTAAGATAAGAACTGAGCTATAGCGAGTGTTTATAGTGTCAGGGAGCAGAGATAAGGAGCCTGTCTGATGGAAAAGACAGAAAATACACAGGCTGCTACTACAGCATCTCAGCTCTGTACAGAAAAAAGGGCTCCATATTTTTGATAAAGACCAACTGAAAAAATATATATTTTTAGCTCCAAAATAAGTACATTGCAATAATAAAAAAAAAATTGCCCCCAAAGGTGAGCATAGCCTTTAAGCCTTCTGCACATATTATATTGGAGGGCGAGTTGATGCTGGAGCTAGTAAACAGCCTAGACCTGGAACAGGAGGGACAGTTTTACATACAGAAATCCACTGTACGTAAACTTAAAAGGGTTTTCTGAGAGTTTAATACTGGTAACCTATTCTCTGGATAGGTCATCAGTAACTGATCATTGGGGGGTCCGACACCCCGAACCCCCCGCCAATCAGCTTGGCTTCAGCCTTCTCACAGCTTCTCTTAGGCCACTGAAGACATTTTCATCTGTCACGTGGTCTAGGAGCGGCTCAGCCATATTGAAGTGCAGCGCCGCTGTCTTCTCGAACAGATGACCGGTGCGGTTCCGACACCGAGGATAGATCATCAGTATTAAAATGTAAGAAAACCCTCTCAACCTTCAGTTTGAAATAAAATTTGCAAGCAGACAGCTCTGACCTGTATTTCGTTAACCTTTTGTGTTCTGTTGAGTAGATAGAACTATCACTCCTATCCTAGGGCTGGCCTATATAAATCAATACTAGTTAGCCTTTCTAATATCGCAGTATTTCATCCCAGAAACTACGCCGAGCAGCCCACTTACATATAAAATGTCTGCTAATAACTGACACGCTTGAGCAGTACTTCCCCTTTAAGACGTAGGCAGCTTAGATTGCTATCTGACAGTTTATGGCAGAACAAGTCAATGATAGACAGACATGGAGATACAATTATGTAGAGAACGTTCCCGGAGATGCTGTCAGCGGTGATGTAGTGGAGCGGATACCCAAGTGATTGCTTGTTGCTTCTCTGAACATTTCCCAGTTCACTACGCCGCCGTATCTTCCCAGAAAAAGGAGCAGATACAAGCGGAGGCTTTCCATAGCAGCCACATACTACATGACTTCACATGGACACCGTTATATAGCCCTCCCATGGATGAAGCCCTAAAGCCAAGGACTTGGTGACGTCCTCCACAGTAGGATATTCTTCAAGAAGATCCAAACTGTAGCTGAAGAGTGTGTTCTTACTGCTCCAGCGCTTCCCTAGATGTCCTGCATCTGCACCTGCACTGTCAGCGCATGTGCAGTAGAAGACAGAAGATCCTTGATGGAAAGGCTATAGACACCGGCACCTGACTACATCTCTGCCTATGGGCACCGAAAGGGCAACTCCATCAAGGCTATTTAGCAGGTTCTTATGACATAACATGGGCCTTCAGAGGCCACAAACACTTGCAGCTTTTTGGGTACGTATAGCTTAAAATGTATTCAATAAATGTATTAGTTATCGTTTTTAAATTAAAGGGGCTTACAGGGTTAGAAAAACATGGCCGCTTTCTTGTACAGACAACAACCCACCTGTCCATTGGTTGTGTATGGTATTGCATTTCAACCCCGGTGACTTCAATGGAGCTGCATGGCGATGCCAAATACGAGCCCCGAAAGAAATCACTCATGTCTTTCTAATCTGGGACACCCTCTTTAGAACTGGCTTAGTTGTCCATGGCAACCAATCAGATTCCACCTTTCATTTTCCAAAAGGAGCTGTGAAAAATGAAAGGTGGAATCTGATTGGTTGCTACGGACAACTAAGCCAGTTCTACTTTACACCAGTTTGATGAGGTGTTTTTCATACTTTTGCTTTGTTTTTGTCTTATTTGGGGGCTTATATATTTTATACCATTACTTTATAAGCTGCATCTCTATTGCTATACATTTCTTGCCCGTGTATATAAACTGTACAGGCGTAGCTATTTTAACCCATTTAGGACACGGCTTATTTCTATTTTGTCATTTTCTTTTTTTTTTTATAAATCTTTATTACTTTTTTTTTTACAAACATCTTACAAAAGTTATTCAACATTCAATTTTTAATTACATTACATACAATTCCACAACCCTCCTCCCTTTGCCCACCGCTTGCGTCTTCTCCGAAGAGAGAAGAAGAAAAAAGTTATCGACGAAAGATCGTTCCCTCAGTACTTACCCCTCTGTCACCCTCCCCCCCTCCTTGGGAACATATGCTGTCGGGACCTGAGCAGAAGAATCTGCTGCAGGTTTGACCGCAGTGGAGGTGGCATCATTGGCAGCTCAATGCACAGGTAAGTACTAAGGAAACCACCTATTGTCCACAGGTGAGAAAACTCTGAGCGGGAGAGCCCGCAACCAGTTTGATTGCAGTGGAGACTGTGTCACTGGGAGCGCAACTGCCAGGTAAGTCCTAAAGAAACTATCTTTTGTCCTCAGGTGAGAAAACTCTGAAATTTGAGGCTGATGGAGAGGAAGCAAATAACCATAAGAACAATCTGCAGTTCACTAAAATAATGTAAAGTACAAGTATAAACACACAAAAGAAAAACTAACAAAGTAGACACATCATACCGGAGGAGACTGGCTTGGAGAAAGTCAACACCAGTAAGCAATTGTTTGCTGTGCCCGTCCAGTTCCTGAATACGTCACTACAAATGATGGGAGACATCAGTCTTAGGCGAAAAAGGAACAATCTAATCTAATAATCTAATCTATCCTATAATAAAGGGAATAGGCTGACGGCACCACAGCAGTCCAACTAGCTGACAGAGAGGGGTCCCAAGGAGGGCATCTCCCGTAAGACCTCTATATGCCCATAAGGTAGTTATAATCAAACTGATCCTCTGCTGGATCTCAAAACCGGAAAGGAATGATGACCGAAATCTACATTGGTTATGACCTGGAGTACGTTTCAATCTGTTGGTGGATGTCCTTAATGTTTGGTGAGGCATGCGCCTTGTCATAAATGAAATGCACCCTCCAGCGGCGCAGGAGGTATCCAGATCGGAGTAGCACACGCTGGTGTTGATAACCTGCCCCCTGAGTGTCTGCCAAGCCAGAAAAAGCTCTGTAGTGGCCTAATGATGAGAACAATCTTCCCTATGGGAACTATATAAAAAAAGAAAATAAAAAAAAAGTGTAAAAGATATATCTGTTTAAAAAAAATATATATCAAAAATTTTTAAAATCACCCCCTTTATCCAAAATGTAAATAAAAATATGTAAACAATTAAAAAAAAAAAATAATACACATCATGGGCATCGCCGCGTGCGAAAATGCTCGTACTACTAAAACTAATATTTTTTCCATAAGGCAAGCGGCAAAATGGAAAAAAAGTCAAAATGGCCAATTCGCCATTTTTGGTCCGCTTCCCCTCTTATAAAAAAAATTATATAAAAATAGTACAAAATTACAAAAGTACAGATTGCCCCACAAAAAATAAGCCCTCACACAACTCCGTACACATAAATACAAAAAAGTTGAAGAGGTCAGAAAATGGTGATCAAAAGAAGAAAAAAATTATTGCAAAGTTTTACATTTTTTCCAGTATTAAAATGCCCAAAAAACTATACATATGTGGTATCTCCATAATTGTAGTGACCTGGAGAATGAAAATAACAGCTCAGTTTTACCATATAGGGACGCCGTAAAGACAAAGCGCATAAAGCTGTTGCAGAATTATTATTTTTTTCTTATTTTTTTCAATTTCACCCCATTTGAAATTTTTTCCAGTTCCCCACTACATCGTATGCAATATAAATTATGGTGGAATGAGAAAGCGCAACTTGTCCTGCAAAAAAATGAAATAAAAATAAAGCCCTCATACGGCTATATGAATGGAAAAATAAAAAAGTTATGGCCCCGGAAAGACAGGGAGTGAAAAATGAAAAACGCAAAAATGATAAGGAGTTAAACAGCAGCTGATGGTTTTGTGGACGCGCTCACACACGTTTTACTCCATACTGCCTATACATCTCCAATGGAGGAGAGACCTTTCTGGGAAGGTTACTTCAGAGAACTCGTCTGACGACATCATCACACACGTCCGGCTTCTCCTCAGACGATATCATTGTTTGGCTAAAACGATCATTCATTGTTCAATTTCACCCGAAGGACAATTGTTTTCCTTGAAATCGTTGGTTTATTCTACTTCAGACTGATGTCTACCGGCATCTTTACAAATCAGTAGAAACCAAACCAAAGTTCAGCACCAGCAGTAAATCTCCTGGAGCTACCTGGCATTGGTCCAGCCATGACCCAGAATATATAACATGGAATACAGACACGTGAATTACATATCACATTACACAGGGAGGGACTGCTGCTCAAATCTACCAAGAATTTACAACTGCCATTCACATGGGTTTATGACAAAGTGAAACCAAAAGTAAATGCTGGATGTAGACCTTCCTGAGATGTGAGCGGTGAGCATGGAGACATTAAAGGGTGCTCACCATACAGAAAAGACAGACTACAGGGGTATTCCAGCAGTAGGGCTCCCACCCATCTAATAGTCATCTCCTATACTGCGTTTAACAACCAGAAAACCCCCTTAAGGGATAACTGGAATTACTGGATACTAATTTATGGCGTTATTTAAAGCTGTAAACCCCCCCCCCTTCCCAATGTCTGGGTCCCTCAGACAGAGAATACTTACCTGGTCCCCGATGCCTGTGTCCTTCTGGATCCTTCCATGTCCATCGATGTATCTCCCGGCGTGCAGCCGCTGACCCGGGTGACATCAGCCATGACGCAAGGGTCACCGTCACAGCCTATTATCGGCTGCACCTGCTGTTGCCAGATGTTGTGATCTGCTCGACGGGGAGATACAGTGACGGCCGTGGAGGAATCCAAAAGGACACAGACATTGGGGACCAGGTAAATATTGTCTATTTGAGGGGCCTGGGCATTGAGGGGGGGGGGGGGGTTACAGCATATCTGACCAGTGCTAGCATGTGTCACGTCGTTGACCCCACATCTCTTCTTTAAAGGATCATGCAATCACAGCCTGTAATGTAATCCTGGAGGTAACAGATACGTTACTACAGCAAGAACAATGACCAGAGAAAATCTAGATGGGCGATGGGAGTCCCTACCTTAGACACATACTGGTTCTTGTCCTCATTGGAGCTCACAATCTAAATGCCAGATGAATCTATTGGTATGTTCTTGGAATGTGAGAGGAAACTGGAGGAAACCCACATCAACACAGGGAAAATGGCATATTCAGAGGAGAGAGGTCTGATAGGTGTGGGTCCCAGAGGTGGCCACCACATCTATCTCCAGAACAAGGGTCCTCTTTCAGGGTAAGCGACCATCAGTCACTGAATCTAAGCAGAAAATCAAAGACGAGGTGACCGTGCATGTGATCCGGAGTTACACGAACAATAACCCACAGCACTGGGTTCCTGGGTTCAAATCCAACCAAGGACAACATCTGCATGGGGTTTGGATGTCCTCCCCGTATTTCTATATGGTTACTCCACTCCAAAAACATACTGATAGGGTATAGGGATTTTCCAGGATTACATATTGATGGCCCACACTGGATCGAGGTGTACAAAGGCGAGGTGACTGATAGATGTAAAGTCACAGGACAAGAAGGGGGGTCTCACCGCTCACCACAGCACTGCCCGAAAGCCGATTGGTGGGGATGCCAAGAGTCAGACCACCACCTATCAGATACTGATGACCTAATGCTAATGCATTGGGGTCTATGAGAGAAGCAACTGTTGATTGCCTAAAGTTTCCAAGGTGAACTATTAAAAAGCGTAAAAACTAAATGTTTTTAAAAAATAAAACAAAAAAGTAACTGGTCAGTTAAAGTAACTGGTCAGTTTCCCCTCATAGGCAACGCCGTAAAAACAAAACCCATACAACTAGTGAAATTGCCTTTTTTTTTTCCAATTCCACCCCATTTGGAATTTCTTTCACATAGCCTTCATATGGCTATGTGAACAGAAAAATAAAATAAAAATATGGCTCTGGAAGGGAGTGAAAAATGAAAACGCCAGGACAAAAAAACGTCCAGGTCTCAAAGCGTTTAAATGGCTAGACCAGGCATCCTCAAACTGCGGCCCTCCAGCTGTTGCAAAACTACAACTCCCAGCATGCCCGAACAGCCTACAGGTATCAGCCTACAGCAGGGCATTGTGGGAGTTGTAGTTTTACAACAGCTGGAGGGCCGCAGTTTGAGGATGCCTGGGCTAGACTAAAAAAATAATCCTGCTCTTATCCACTTGCACTGACCAGGACACTCGCGCACTCAGTCCTCACAGAATACAGAAGGACCTGAAGCTCTCAGCGTGCTGACGTCACCACAGGTCCTTTCAAGATACATCCTCTGAGGAGTGAGTGTCCCCTTCACTGGATGCAGCCGGACCTCCGATACGTCATCACGATGGGAGCGCTTCCAGTGAGGAGTGAGTGTCACAACATGTTCAAGTGGATGAGGCCTTTCTTAAAGGGGGTAAAGCAGGGGCACAACTGGGGGCAATTATATATGTATAGGGGCACAAGTATATGATATGTATATAGTGGCACAACTGGGGGCCATTCTAACTATAGGAGACACAAAGAGGTGAATTATTTATACTGGGGGCACTACAGGGGGGGAATAATATATATAATGAGGGAACTGCAGGGGTTTGGGTTTTAACTTAAAACCGCAATGAAAATCATCCGTTTTTAACAGCCATTTGTATTGACTGTTGTGTGAATGTAGTCTAAATCCTGGATGGTCCTACTCCTAGAGAAATTAGACTGTGAGCCTTCCAGGGACGGGGATGGTACATTGCTGTAGAATATACAGGTGTCATATAACCAACCTAAATAAATAATGATATGAGCATTACTGTGCTGCCATATTACGGTATACATGCAGTACTAGGTGATATATAATGGCATTATCCATTATTCAGAGCATGCTGGTGTATTTGCTGCTAATGATGCCGTCTTGGAGGCTCAGAGAGGATATCCGTGGCCCACCAGCCCTCCTGCACCTGAGACTAAATCAATGTCTGTTCTGCTATATCAATGTGCAAGCAAAATGATACAAATCTACCGATTGGGGATTACGCAAAACCAGAAGAGGAGTCTCCGACTGACCACCAGTGATAATATACTTCTATGTGGTGCCTCCGACACCAAGCATTGTCAGGGGAGCGACGTCCGCACCGCTAAGTCCGGGATTTACATTTGGTCATACAGAAGGTCACAGATCACCGATGATAATGTCTGTAAAGCGCTGCACAATATAAATCAAAGAAATACAAAATGGAAAGTACTAAATATTCTGTCTCCGTGAAGGGTTAAAAGGGTTTTCCAAGATCTTAAAACTGATCACCTTCCCCCAGTCTTGGAAAACCCCTTTAAAAATCCAGAATTGCGAGGGGACAGAAGAGAGGGACTGCTACATGTCCCACAAGAAATCACTATGTATCAATGAAATACACTAAGCCGTGTTCACACCAGCAAAACAGAAAGTGAAGGCTGAGAACAGAGGCTTTCTGTTACAAGGTGCTCTCTTTCAATGGTCGCCAGAAACGATTGTGACAAACAAGTAAGGAGAGAAACCCAGGTCGGGGCAATGCTCAGACCACACTGTACAGCACATACCGCCCCAGTGAGAGCGAGATGTGGTCCGGCAGACAAAGGTGTGCGCTCTAAGGCCGTAGCCGCTCAGGATTTCAGTTGCGGTTTCTCCTCCAAACAAGAAACTCATACAACACACGTTTCTTCTTCACACTTGCAAATCCACAGATCAGGAGATAACGGTGACATTTGGCTCAGGAAATCCTTCCGCTACGTGGTTATTAGAGAAACTATACAGCCTGTAGATCAACTGTATTACTGTATAATATCCCCTGTATTACTGTATAGTGCATATATATGTCCAGTATCACTGTATAATATAATATTCCCTGTATTACTGTATAATATGCCTAGTATTACTGTATGTTTCCATTATGTGCCCGGTATCACTGTATAATATAATATACCCTGTATTACTGTATAATATGCCCAGTATCACTGTATAATATACCCTGTATTACTGTATAATATACCCTGTATTACTGTACAATATGCCCAGTATCACTGTATAATGTATAATATACCCTGTATTACTGTACAATATGCCCAGTATCACTGTATAATATAATATACCCTGTATTACTGTACAATATGCCCAGTATCACTGTATAATATAATATACCCTGTATTACTGTATAATATGCCCAGTATCACTGTATAATATAATATACCCTGTATTACTGTATAATATGCCCAGTATCACTGTATAATATATAATACACCCTGTATAATATGCCCAGTATCACTGTATAATATAATATACCCTGTATTAATGTATAATATGCCCGGTAATATAATATACCCTGTATTACTGTATAATATGCCCGGTATCACTGTATAATATAATATACCCTGTATTACTGTATAAATATGCCCGGTATCACTGTATAATTATAATATACCCTGTATTACTGTATAATATGCCCAGTATCACTGTATAATATACCCTGTATTACTGTATAATATACCCAGTATCACTGTATAATATACCCTGTATTACTGTATAATATGCCCAGTATCACTGTAATATATAATATACCCTGTATTACTGTATAATATGCCCAGTATCACTGTATAACATATAATATACCCAGTATTACTGTATAATATGCCAGGTATCACTGTATAATATACCCTGTATTACTGTATAATATGCCCGGTATCACTGTATAATATAATATACCCTGTATTACTGTATAATATGCCCAGTATCACTGTATAATATATAATATACCCTGTATTACTGTATAATATGCCCAGTATCACTGTATAATATATAATATACCCTGTATTACTGTACAATATGCCCAGTATCACTGTATAATATACCCTGTATTACTGTACAATATGCCCAGTATCACTGTATAATATACCCTGTATTACTGTACAATATGCCCAGTATCACTGTATAATATAATATACCCTGTATTACTGTATAATATGCCCGGTATCACTGTATAATATACCCTGTATTACTGTATAATATACCCTGTATTACTGTACAATATGCCCAGTATCACTGTATAATATATAATATACCCTGTATTACTGTACAATATGCCCAGTATCACTGTATAATATAATATACCCTGTATTACTGTATAATGTGCCCAGTATCACTGTATAATATAATATACCCTGTATTACTGTATAATGTGCCCAGTATCACTGTATAATATAATATACCCTGTATTACTGTATAATATGCCCAGTATCACTGTATAATATACCCTGTATTACTGTATAATATGCCCAGTATCACTGTATAATATACCCTGTATTACTGTATAATATGCCCAGTATCACTGTATAATATACCCTGTATTACTGTATAATATGCCCAGTATCACTGTATAATTATAATATACCCTGTATTACTGTATAATATGCCCAGTATCACTGTATAATATACCCTGTATTACTGTATAATATACCCAGTATCACTGTATAATATATAATATACCCTGTATTACTGTATAATATGCCCAGTATCACTGTAATATATAATATACCCTGTATTACTGTATAATATGCCCAGTATCACTGTATAACATATAATATACCCAGTATTACTGTATAATATGCCAGGTATCACTGTATAATATAATATACCCTGTATTACTGTATAATATGCCCGGTATCACTGTATAATATAATATACCCTGTATTACTGTATAATATGCCCGGTATCACTGTATAATATACCCTGTATTACTGTATAATATGCCCGGTATCACTGTATAATATACCCTGTATTACTGTATAATATGCCCAGTATCACTGTATAATATATAATATACCCTGTATTACTGTATAATATGCCCAGTATCACTGTATAATATATAATATACCCTGTATTACTGTACAATATGCCCAGTATCACTGTATAATATACCCTGTATTACTGTACAATATGCCCAGTATCACTGTATAATATAATATACCCTGTATTACTGTATAATATGCCCAGTATCACTGTATAATATAATATACCCTGTATTACTGTATAATATGCCCAGTATCACTGTATAATATATAATATACCCTGTATTACTGTATAATATGCCCGGTATCACTGTATAATATACCCTGTATTACTGTATAATATGCCCAGTATCACTGTATAATAAAATATACCCTGTATTACTGTATATTATGCCCAGTATCACTGTATAATATAATATACCCTGTATTACTGTATAATATGCCTAGTATCACTGTATAATATAATATACCCTGTATTACTGTATATTATGCCCAGTATCACTGTATAATATACCCTGTATTACTGTAAAATATGCCCAGTATCACTGTATAATATAATATACCCTGTATTACTGTATAATATGCCCAGTATCACTGTATAATATACCCTGTATTACTGTATATTATGCCCAGTATCACTGTATAATATAATATACCCTGTATTACTGTATAATATGCCCAGTATCACTGTATAATATACCCTGTATTACTGTATAATATGCCCAGTATCACTGTATAATATACCCTGTATTACTGTATATTATGCCCAGTATCACTGTATAATATAATATACCCTGTATTACTGTATAATATGCCCAGTATCACTGTATAATATACCCTGTATTACTGTATAATATGCCCAGTATTACTGTATGGTTCCTATATCTGCCCGGTATTACTGTATTATATGTTCAGAATCAAACTCTTAAGTTGTGGGATGCCTTAACCAACAAGAGTATCTGCGCCAGAAGGTCTAGCCCACTTACCCCGATTTTTAATAACCCAGCATTTCCCGCTAGCAAAGGCAGGGACACATTTTTGGGCTTACTAGCATCAGAAGACCCCGTTTCCATCACCTTTTATTAGGGGCCGCATTAACTTCCTTTGACACGATGTCTGCAAAACTCACAAACGCGCGAATCTCCTGGCTAGAATATGAACAGGTGAGGTCCTACATTTCGGCAGAAGGGGAGCGGGGTTTCTTTAGCTCCACCTTGACAGAGACCGAAAAGCGGTTCACATTGGACTCTCCACCGCCGCACTTGACCTCTCAGTTATATAAGAATCTACCAGCAGACTACCACGGGGACATGCCGGATTTTGTTAAGGGATGGGAAGGGGAGCTAGGCATTGCAATAGGTCGTCCGCATCTACAAAAAGCATTCCTATTTTCCCATAAACTCTCAATGGCATGCTCTGCACAAGAAAAACATTATAAGATTATAACTCGATGGGACAGATATCCAGTTACACTACATAGAATTTTCCGTCTCCGATTCATGTTGGCGCTGTGGCACAGAAAAGGGTACTATGTTACATGTTTGGTGGGGATGCCACCTGATAAAGCCGTATCACAGGGAAAACTGTGAAGGGTTCTGCGCAAATGGCGCTCCTCTCCATACTACCGGGATCCATCCAGCTAGATCGGTTATACCCAGACATTGGCACACGGCACATGTCCCTACTATGGGGGAATGGTTTCAGGAAATGCAATGTATAGCGAGAATGGAAGAAATCTCTACAGAGACATCAAATCAGACGTCAAAATACCTAAAAACCTGGGCGTGCTGGAGAGATTCGCAGGACTCCCCAGTGTCTCTCTCTATTGTCTGCTTCATCAGATAGTCTCTATTAGACCAAGTACCAACGAATGATTCAACTTCAAGGGGTATAAAAAAAATATATTTTTTTATTTACGGTATTTTTATTTTATTTTTTAGCCCCTTCTCCTCTTTCCCTCCCCCTCTACCCTCTTCTTATCTACTCTTATTCACCGACTCATTCTCTTTTCCTCTCTGCCGGTGACTTATACATCTGCGTTATCAAGATGTCATACTCGTCAGATAAACTGACACGGTGTCTTACTCAGCGAACTTTATTATTAACATGCTTTGTTAAGACTATTTGAATTTACATAACCAACATGCTTGTATAGATCTGCTGTATGCATATTTATTCTTTTACGACTTATTAAAAAGTTCAATAAAAATTGTTTAAACATAATATGCCCAGTATTACTGTATGGTTCCTATATGTGCCCAGTATTACTGTATAATATGCCCAGTATTACTGTATGGTTCCTATATGTGCCCAGTATTACTGTATAATATGCCCAGTATTACTGTATGGTTCCTATATGTGCCCAGTATTACTGTATAATATGCCCAGTATTACTGTATAATATGCCCAGTATTACTGTATGGTTCCTATATGTGCCCAGTATTACAGTATAATATGCCCAGTATTACTGTATAATATGCCCAGTATTACTGTATGGCTCCTATATGTGCCCAGTATTACTGTATAATATGCCCAGTATTACTGTATAATATGCCCAGTATTACTGTATGGTTCCTATATGTGCCCAGTATTACAGTATAATATGCCCAGTATTACTGTATAATATGCCCAGTATTACTGTATGGTTCCTATATGTGCCCAGTATTACAGTATAATATGCCCAGTATTACTGTATAATATGCCCAGTATTACTGTATGGTTCCTTTATGTGCCCAGTATTACTGTATAATATGCCCAGTATTACTGTATGGTTCCTATATGTGCCCAGTATTACTGTATAATATGCTTATTAGTGTATGGTTCCTATATGTACCAAGTATTACTGTATAATATGCCCAGTATTACTGTATGGCTCCTAATATGTGTCCAGTATTACTGTATAATATGCCCAGTATTACTGTATGGTTCCTATATGTGCCCAGTATAACTGTATAATATGCCCAGTATTACTGTATGGCTCCTATATGTGCCCAGTATTACTGTATAATATGCCCAGTATTACTGTATGGTTCCTATATGTGCCCAGTATTACTGTATAATATGCTTATTAGTGTATGGTTCCTATATGTACCAAGTATTACTGTATAATATGCCCAGTATTACTGTATGGCTCCTAATATGTGTCCAGTATTACTGTATAATATGCCCAGTATTACTGTATGGTTCCTATATGTGCCCAGTATTACTGTATAATATGCCCAGTATTACTGTATGGCTCCTATATTTGCCCAGTATTACTGTATAATATGCTTATTAGTGTATGGTTCCTATATGTACCAAGTATTACTGTATAATATGCCCAGTATTACTGTATGGCTCCTATATTTGCCCAGTATTACTGTATAATATGCTTATTAGTGTATGGTTCCTATATGTACCAAGTATTACTGTATAATATGCCCAGTATTACTGTATGGCTCCTAATATGTGTCCAGTATTACTGTATAATATGCCCAGTATTACTGTATGGTTCCTATATGTGCCCAGTATTACTGTATAATATGCCCAGTATTACTGTATGGCTCCTAATATGTGCCCAGTATTACTGTATAATATGCTTATTAGTGTATGGTTCCTATATGTACCAAGTATTACTGTATAATATGCCCAGTATTACTGTATGGCTCCTATATTTGCCCAGTATTACTGTATAATATGCCCAGTATTACTGTATGGTTCCTATATGTGCCCAGTATAACTGTATAATATGCCCAGTATTACTGTATGGCTCCTATATGTGCCCAGTATTACTGTATAATATGCCCAGTATTACTGTATGGTTCCTATATGTGCCCAGTATTACTGTATAATATGCTTATTAGTGTATGGTTCCTATATGTACCAAGTATTACTGTATAATATGCCCAGTATTACTGTATGGCTCCTAATATGTGTCCAGTATTACTGTATAATATGCCCAGTATTACTGTATGGTTCCTATATGTGCCCAGTATTACTGTATAATATGCCCAGTATTACTGTATGGCTCCTAATATGTGCCCAGTATTACTGTATAATATGCTTATTAGTGTATGGTTCCTATATGTACCAAGTATTACTGTATAATATGCCCAGTATTACTGTATGGCTCCTATATTTGCCCAGTATTACTGTATAATATGCCTATTAGTGTATGGTTCCTATGTGTGCCCAGTATAACTGTATAGTATGCCCAGTATTACTGTATGGTTCCTAGTTATGCCCTGTATTACTGTATAATATGCCCAGTATTACTGTATAATATGCCCAGTATTACTGTATGGCTCCTATATTTGCCCAGTATTACTGTATAATATGCTTATTAGTGTATGGTTCCTATATGTACCAAGTATTACTGTATAATATGCCCAGTATTACTGTATGGCTCCTATATTTGCCCAGTATTACTGTATAATATGCCTATTAGTGTATGGTTCCTATGTGTGCCCAGTATAACTGTATAATATGCCCAGTATTACTGTATGGTTCCTAGTTATGCCCTGTATTACTGTATAATATGCCCAGTATTACTGTATGGCTCCTATATGTGCCCAGTATTACTGTATAATATGCCCAGTATTACTGTATGGTTCCTATATGTGCCCAGTATTACTGTATAATATGCCCAGTATTACTGTATGGTTCCTATATGTGCCCAGTATAACTGTATAATATGCCCAGTATTACTGTATGGCTCCTATATGTGCCCAGTATAACTGTATAATATGCCCAGTATTACTGTATGGTTCCTATATGTGCCCAGTATAACTGTATAATATGCTTATTACTGTATGGCTCCTATATGTGCCCAGTATAACTGTATAATATGCCCAGTATTACTGTATGGCTCCTAATATGTGCCCAGTATTACTGTATAATATGCTTATTAGTGTATGGCTCCTATATGTGCCCAGTATAACTGTATAATATGCCCAGTATTACTGTATGGTTCCTATATGTGCCCAGTATAACTGTATAATATGCCCAGTATTACTGTATGGCTCCTATATGTGCCCAGTATAACTGTATAATATGCCCAGTATTACTGTATGGTTCCTATATGTGCCCAGTATAACTGTATAATATGCTTATTACTGTATGGCTCCTATATGTGCCCAGTATAACTGTATAATATGCCCAGTATTACTGTATGGCTCCTAATATGTGCCCAGTATTACTGTATAATATGCTTATTACTGTATGGCTCCTATATGTGCCCAGTATAACTGTATAATATGCCCAGTATTACTGTATGGTTCCTATATGTGCCCAGTATAACTGTATAATATGCCCAGTATTACTGTATGGCTCCTATATGTGCCCAGTATAACTGTATAATATGCCCAGTATTACTGTATGGTTCCTATATGTGCCCAGTATAACTGTATAATATGCTTATTACTGTATGGCTCCTATATGTGCCAAGTATAACTGTATAATATGCCCAGTATTACTGTATGGCTCCTAATATGTGCCCAGTATTACTGTATAATATGCCCAGTATTACTGTATGGCTCCTATATGTGCCCAGTATAACTGTATAATATGCCCAGTATTACTGTATGGCTCCTATATGTGCCCAGTATAACTGTATAATATGCCCAGTATTACTGTATGGTTCCTATATGTGCCCAGTATAACTGTATAATATGCTTATTACTGTATGGCTCCTATATGTGCCCAGTATTACTGTATAATATGCCTATTAGTGTATGGTTCCTATATGTGCCCAGTATTACTGTATAATATGCCCAGTATTACTGTATGGCTCCTATATGTGCCCAGTATAACTGTATAATATGCCCAGTATTACTGTATGGTTCCTATATGTGCCCAGTATAACTGTATAATATGCTTATTACTGTATGGCTCCTATATGTGCCCAGTATAACTGTATAATATGCCCATTATTACTGTATGGCTCCTAATATGTGCCCAGTATTACTGTATAATATGCTTATTACTGTATGGCTCCTATATGTGCCCAGTATAACTGTATAATATGCCCAGTATTACTGTATGGTTCCTATATGTGCCCAGTATAACTGTATAATATGCCCAGTATTACTGTATGGCTCCTATATGTGCCCAGTATAACTGTATAATATGCCCAGTATTACTGTATGGTTCCTATATGTGCCCAGTATAACTGTATAATATGCTTATTACTGTATGGCTCCTATATGTGCCCAGTATAACTGTATAATATGCCCAGTATTACTGTATGGCTCCTAATATGTGCCCAGTATTACTGTATAATATGCCCAGCATTACTGTATGGCTCCTATATGTGCCCAGTATAACTGTATAATATGCCCAGTATTACTGTATGGCTCCTATATGTGCCCAGTATAACTGTATAATATGCCCAGTATTACTGTATGGTTCCTATATGTGCCCAGTATAACTGTATAATATGCTTATTACTGTATGGCTCCTATATGTGCCCAGTATAACTGTATAATATGCCCAGTATTACTGTATGGTTCCTATATGTGCCCAGTATAACTGTATAATATGCTTATTACTGTATGGCTCCTATATGTGCCCAGTATAACTGTATAATATGCCCAGTATTACTGTATGGCTCCTAATATGTGCCCAGTATTACTGTATAATATGCTTATTACTGTATGGCTCCTATATGTGCCCAGTATAACTGTATAATATGCCCAGTATTACTGTATGGCTCCTATATGTGCCCAGTATAACTGTATAATATGCCCAGTATTACTGTATGGTTCCTATATGTGCCCAGTATAACTGTATAATATGCTTATTACTGTATGGCTCCTATATGTGCCCAGTATAACTGTATAATATGCTTATTACTGTATGGCTCCTATATGTGCCCAGTATAACTGTATAATATGCCCAGTATTACTGTATGGCTCCTAATATGTGCCCAGTATAACTGTATAATATGCTTATTACTGTATGGCTCCTATATGTGCCCAGTATAACTGTATAATATGCCCAGTATTACTGTATGGCTCCTAATATGTGCCCAGTATTACTGTATAATATGCTTATTACTGTATGGCTCCTATATGTGCCCAGTATAACTGTATAATATGCCCAGTATTACTGTATGGCTCCTATATGTGCCCAGTATAACTGTATAATATGCCCAGTATTACTGTATGGTTCCTATATGTGCCCAGTATAACTGTATAATATGCTTATTACTGTATGGCTCCTATATGTGCCCAGTATAACTGTATAATATGCCCAGTATTACTGTATGGCTCCTAATATGTGCCCAGTATTACTGTATAATATGCTTATTACTGTATGGCTCCTATATGTGCCCAGTATAACTGTATAATATGCGCAGTATTACTGTATGGCTCCTAATATGTGCCCAGTATAACGGTATAATATGCGCAGTATTACTGTATGGTTCCTATATGTGCCCAGTATTACTGTATAATATGCTTATTACTGTATGGCTCCTATATGTGCCCAGTATAACTGTATAATATGCTTATTACTGTATGGCTCCTATATGTGCCCAGTATAACGGTATAATATGCCCAGTATTACTGTATGGCTCCTAATATGTGCCCAGTATTACTGTATAATATGCTTATTACTGTATGGTTCCTATATGTGCCCAGTATAACTGTATAATATGCGCAGTATTACTGTATGGTTCCTAGTTATGCCCTGTATTACTGCATTGCTCCTATACATGTCACACAACATAACATTGTGTATACAGCCCCCCACCACAGACATAAGACCTCCACACTCAGGAGCGCAGACAGCAGATTCATGTGCAATCACAAGATGTCAGTAATTATACTGCGGTTCATCTAAGTGCTGGTAACAAACAACATGGCGCCAGTGTCTTAGCGTGGCATAACGCTGGTGCTGTGCCAGTTGCCCACACACCACTGTGACACCTCTCTACAGGCTTCATTTTCCTCCAAATTAATGGCACCACAATTTGTTTCAGCATCACCACGACCAGAGAGACATCATATAAAGGACATCACGTGTCTGTGGACACGTATCTGGTCTCCTATATCAGGCACTTTCCATACCAGACGGTACATGCTCCCTTCCCATAGAGTGTCTGCTATAATGGCCCGGGAAGAGCGGCATGCTGACTTCTGATGACGGCACTCTCTTATTAGGGGTTTATTCATCCTTCTGCTTTAGGTCTGGGTCATATTGCAGTTCTGAGTGGGAATTTTTATTTTTTATTTTTATTATATATCTTTTTATTTCCATCAACTCAACAATAGAAAAATTTCAGTATCAACAAGAAATAGTTACATTTTCAATTTATCAAAGACATACTAATTCTTCTATACATAAACAAATATTTTCTAATCCCCATTTACCCACCCACCTACCACCCTTATGGAGGGGGGGAGAGGGACGCGTAAAGAAAAAAAAAATATATATATTTTTTTTAATTTTCCCTTAATCTATCCAGCCCTAAAGTAACTATTTTTCCATATTTCATCAACACTTTTTACTTTTTTACTATGGCCCTCCATCACTTCTTTAATCAGGTGATCGACTGCTTTTCTCCACTGCCCCGCTGTCGGAAGGTCCGCCCCTACCCATTTCTTAAGTATTAGGAGTCTAGCTTGGAATAGCACTTTACTCAGAACCGTTCGCGTATCTCTACTTAACTTCAGGTGTTCGGTTGCCCCCAAAATACAAGTCACGGGATCTTCTGATATTTGGACCTTCAAAATTGAGTATACAATATCTGTTATTTCTGTCCAGTATCTGAACAGTCTTGGACATCTCCAGAAACAATGTATTAAGTCAGCATTCTCTCCCCCACATTTTGTGCAGTTATCCGAGACTCTCACACCCATTCTTTTCAACATCCGTGGTGATCGATGCCGCCTATGAACTACAAAAAATTGTGAGATCTTATGTGAGCCCCTATTGGAGACTCCAGAATAACTTCTAAGAGCATCCTTCCATTTTTCTTCCGTAAAAGATTGTCGTTCATTTTCCCATTTTTTCCTAGCGAGTATTGTAATCCGTTTCTTTTTTCCCTCCATCAGAATCCTATATCTTTTTACGGTTATTCCTCCTCTTTCGCCCTTGTTGGTAAATTTGTACAATCTATCTGATTTTTCCCTTCTATATTTATCATCCTGATCCACTGTCCGCAACGCGTTCCTAAGCTGAAAATATTTATACATATCCTTTTGAGGAATCCCAAAGTCTCTGACCAATGTATTAAAGTCTTTCAGTTTGCCCTGTTCGAATATCTGGCCCAGGTATCATCCCTTTTATCAGCCCTCCGTGCGCCTCTGCCCACCCGTTTACTCCCCTCCCCTGTCCTTTTCCACTGCGGCTGTGCGGTCCAAATCGTAGCGGGCGCATGCGCAGTAGGTATTGCGATGCCCTGCCAGGAGCGGGCATCGCATTGCGCATGCGCCCGCTACGATTTGTACCGCACAGCCGCAGTGGAAAGGGACAGGGGAGGGGAGTAACGGGCGGGCAGAGGCGCACGGAGGGCGGAGTTATCAGCCGTTTAGGAGGTGCCAGCCTGGGGCTCCGAGGATTGAGAGACCGCCCTGGGCACTTGAGAGGGCTCAGAAGATAATCTTATAACTTCGTTTTCGGCAAATTGAAAAGTCAGTTTTCTACCACAAAGGTACCGTTTTTATGTTCTGGGTGGATCACATAACCCTATTTTAACGGTCTAACATGCTAAAATGTGGTGACAGACTCCCTTTAAGGTTGATATTTTTCCAAATAGGTGTATAGTGCAGAAACCCTTTGATCTGTAATATTTTTTTGATTTCCACCCATATGTATTCCAGTGAATTTAATATTCTATTTCCTGTATTATTTTTCCCCAGTATACCCGATTCCAACACCTCTAAGTGATTCCATTCTTCTTTCCACCCCAATCTATTTACTACCTGCCTACCCACTAAGCCATTTAAGCTACCTTTTATATGACCGTATTGTGTAATTAAATAGTAAAAAAAAAAACTATTCGGAACAGCTAATCCACCCTCTCTCACTGGGAGCTGAAGTACCTCTTTCTTTATTCTAGGGATAGCGCCTTTCCAAAGAAAATCCCCCATTAGGCTATCAAATAACTTAAAAATACTCTGCGGTACCCTCAATGGGGCATTTTGGAGGACGTAAAGTATTTTAGGGAGGAAAACCATTTTTATTAAATTTACCCGACCCTGTATTGACATTGGTAGTCTTCGCCAAATGTGTATTTTGGTCCTAAGTTCTTTTAATAAGGGGAGTACATTTAATTTTTCATATTCTTCTATATTTCCAGAAATTTGTATACCCAAGTATTTAAAATTCTCGTGTTTTCCAAGCACCTGCACCTTTAAACCCCCCTGTGGTTGTGCATCTCCCAACATCAACATATGTGATTTCCCCCAATTAATATTTAGTCCAGAAAAAAAAAAACGTATCTATTATATCTATAACTCTATTAAACTGATCCCCAATATTGTGCATAAATAATAAAATGTCATCTGCATACATTAACAACTTTTCCTCCCCACCCTCATAGTGAAAACCTTTAATCTCCCTGTCACTTCTTATTATACTTGCCAGAGGTTCAATCGCAATAGCAAATAATAGTGGAGAGAGAGGGCATCCCTGCCTAGTGCACCGATATAGGGCAAGGGGCAGGGACAAGCTCCCGTCCACCATCACTCTGGCCTGAGGATTATGATCTATTAGCTGGATCCACCTTATACTGACCCTTTTTAATACTGCCCACAAATACTCCCATTCAATACAGTCAAATGCCTTTTGGGCGTCTAGTGAAAGTACCGCTTTCCCCCCGCTTCTAATCTATTGGCTTCAATATTTAGAAACAGCCTTCTTATATTTGAATATATCGTTCTACCGGGTATAAAGCCAGTCTGATCTTCATTTATTACACCTTTAATCACCTTTGATAACCTATCGGCCAGAACCTTTGCCAAATTTTTGACATCCGTGTTTAAAAGAGATATTGGCCTGTATGATCCGGGGTCTAGTTGTTCTTTACCCTTTTTTGGGATTAGTGTAATAATTGCCTCTTTCATAGAGTCTGGTAGATCTCCTATTTTATTGGCCTTATTCAATGTTGTTTTTAGTTCTGGTATTAACACCTGAGAGAAAGTTTTATATATTTCAAAGGAAAGCCCATCGCATCCCGGTGCTTTTTCAGGTTTTACCTTCCCCAAAACATCATTCATTTCCGCCATCGATATTTATTTTTCTAAAAATTATTTTTGGGCCTGGGATATCTCTCTAAGGGAAATCTGGTCTAGGTATAGGTCTAGATCTTGTTTTGAGTATTGTACCTTGGACTTGTATAGCTGCTGGAAATATTCCAGGAACACTTCTTTAATTCCTTCCGGTGTACTGATTATTTCACCCGTTTTATCTTTAATCGCCCCTATCCAGGATTTCCCTCTTTGATTTCTTACTATACTTGCCAAAATTTTACCAACGTTTTCTCCCTCTGAGGCTGACCGGATCCCTTGGAAAAGTAATTCTTTCCCACTTCTATCCATTTGGTATACCTTTAACTTTTCCTGCTCTTCCTCCCATATTTTCCTATTATAATCGGTAGGGTGCATTATACATGTTATTCTTGCTTCTTGTACTTTTTTTTCCAATGCATTACCCCTTTTCTCTAGTGTTTTTTTTCTAGTAGTTCACCTTTTTAAAAAGCAATCCTCTTAAATATGCTTTAGCAGTATCCCAAACAATTAGCCTACTAGCGGAATCATTATTCTCCCCCCAAATTTTTTTTTATTCTTCCGTTATACTCTCTTTATCTGGGATCATCGATAACCAGTGGGGGTTGAACTTAAACAGTGGTAGAACATTCTTTTTAATCAGATCTAATCCCATTACCACTGCATTGTGATCTGATAGGGCCATGGGCAAGTACTTTATTTTAATCCTATTTTGGGACATTAAGTTTTTATTTCCCAGGACCATATCTGTTCTTGACCAAGTTTGATGTGTTTTAGAATAGCAGGAATACATGGTTTCATCCGGGTTCTGGAGGCGCCAAACATCAACCCAATTAAATTCCTGGGCTAGTTTATGGAAATCTACTTTTTGTGTTCTTCCCCCTCTGCTAGACATTCTATCCCTGAGTGGATCCATTACAGCGTTATAGTCTCCTATCGCAATCATTATAGATTCCTGTCTATTCAGCATAAATCTATACAATTGATACAAAACATCTGGCTTATATGGTGGAGGAATATATATATTTGCAATTACCGTTTTTCTGAGTGGGAATTAGGTGTCAGATTATCAGACTTCCTAAATCATCAGGTGGCAAGATCTTTCTGGAGTCAAGGTGGTGAGACACGTGCCAAGCGGAGGCTGACTGTCACATAAGGCAAGAATACCTCCCCAGCATATTCACTAGGATCTTCTAGGCTTAGAGAAGTTGACCACATACGTGTCACCAACACTAATCTCATTCCATGTAAATGGAAACACCAGACAAACGTCACAAAGTTCTCCAATGTCCCAGGTTGTGGTGAGCACTATCAGCAGCCCCAAACAGAACAGCACATGATGTCATGTACAGTATAAGAAGTGGTCCTCCCTCTCCTTTCATCTTCTCTCCTGAGGAACTTTGATCATTGAGTACAAGGTTTGGGAGGAGTCCTCCATCTATTACACCAGGAGTGAACAAAGGCAAACCAGCAATGAGAACCTTCAGAAAATTCCTGACAAAGTTCTAGGAGAACCTTACCTGCCTACCTTGGGTTTCATGAAGGTTTCTGAATTACACGTACATGATACAGTGACAATCTATAGCCTGGTCCTGCCCCTTCTTACTAAAGAGGTGCTCCAAGATTTTGTAAACTTCTTCAGATAGCAGTGTAAAATTAAAACAACCTTACTCGCATTTTAGATGTTCTGCCGGTCATTCCATGATTTCTGCAGCCAATTACTGATCTCAGCAGTGAGGTGTCCTTCACATATGTGTGATAGTTGAGGCCAGCCACTAACTGTGGCAGTCACAGGACCTATGAACATAACGCCATCAGTCCAGGTCTGGCAGAGATCTGAGTGGCCAGGATTGGAATGGTGGTGGGGGACAAGTGGGACATTTTAAAAGGTAAGGGTTTGGGATTTTTTTACTTATTTACATGACCCAATGCCACATTTTACAAAATCTTGGAGGACCCTTTCAAAACTAATACACTGGCTGAACCAATAAATAGTCCCAGGCAGCAGAACATATCCATGTTTTGTGGTCCCTAAATTCTTCTGTTTTTCTAGTCATAGACCAATAATATCGGTACATCTCCTACTTCCCACACAGGAGTATTATATGAGGAGCGCTGGACTCCAGAACATACTTTTTTGCATGAGTCCATGCACCATGTCAGCTATTAGATTACAGCAGCTTCGAGAACACCCTGAACTAAAGTGAGGAACCTGAGACCAGAAAACAACGCTCCATATATGTTCATGGGGCACATTGCAGCTCTGCTCCCCCCATTCACTGCCCACCTGTCAGACTGTACAACTCCATTCAATGCCCACCTGTCAGACTGGTCCACTCCATTCAATGCCAACGTGTCAGAGTGCACCACTCCATTCAATGCCCACCTGTCAGAGTGCACCACTCCATTCAATGCCCACCTGTCAGAGTGTACCAACCCAGGAGGCTCTTCCTGGTCCGAAATAGAGTCCATGCCTCTAACTAAAGAGACCTAAAGAGGCTCTAGACCTACACCTATGCTGTACAGCTGCACCTGCAACATACTGTTCTCAGGAAGCAGCCGGGCGGAGGGGAGGATGAGAGTAGCGCTCTTTATGGGATTACTCCAGAGAAGTTAGAGGCATTTATAGGAGACCATCAAAGCTTT